>NC_056471.1:5002671-5035171 GCF_008729295.1 Plectropomus leopardus | reverse complement strand
GGTTCACCATGATATCGTTTAACGAAATGAAACAGAATACTGCCTTTTAAAAAACAGAGTTGCTGTTCTTATAAAAAAAATTAAAAAATGCAAACATGCATTCAAACAACAGCAGCACAGACAGCTTGTACCACTGTTAAACAACTCAACCAAACACTGAATACATTTTAGATTCAATCTTTGCCTGTGAGGTTTGACTGTAACTCTATATTTATAACTTTAGTGTTAGATGCCTTGAAGGAAGGAGGGGTGTCATTTCTGTACTCATGTCTCCAGCATAAGTAACACCAAGTGTATTTCCTACAGTACTACAGCTTTACACAAAATATGTGATGACGTCATTTTGGGCTGGCGCACCCTAACAGCTGGGGTGAGCATAAAACTAGTTTAGTAAAGGGGGGCACCGTTAAAACTGCCAATATGGCTGCAGCTGATGTGGAACACTCTATGGAACTATTTGAAAATTCTGATGGCTAAAACAAATATTGACAGAAATATAGCTCATCTCTGCACACTGTAGAGTAGAGATTAGCTCAAAGATAAATAATTTGTTTAAAATGAAAACAGTACCTTTCTTTGTGACCCAGTTGAAAAGAATAGGCTATCTGATCACACTGCATGTTCAGGACACCCTTCATTTCTAAACAACGTGATACAGACGGAAACAGAAGAAATTATAATGGTTGTTCACTCACCTCCCCTGCATGGCTGAGACTCAGTTTGGGCAGTTTATTCTTCGCATTTCCAGAGTTTCCTCCGTAAGCCTGACTGTTGTTGAATCCCTCGGTGGCCACTAGAGGGGGTTTAAGCTGGGGAGAGTCACTAGGCGCCTGGTCCTGGCCATCCATTGGTCGAACATACGCTGTGGGCTTCTGCTGGACTGCGATCGGCTTCCCTGATAGGCTACCAGGTGGGAAGGTTGGGGTAGTCAGTCCAGATGTGGGAGTGGTTAGGCCGGGAGTGGGCGTCGTCAGAACTGATGTTGAAGCCAGCGGCGAGGAGGATGTAGAGAGTTGAGAACCTGCCTCATTTTCAAACGGGGAGGTTTTAAAATGTCCACCATTCTCTGTGTTAGTGGAAGACTTAAAATGGCCACCGTCCATGGTGGTAGATCGAAAATTGCCACCATCTGTAAAAGAAAAGGGGAAAAAAGAAGAAAACCAAAAAGAAAAGTGAAAAATTACCAAACAACACCTGTTATGGTGGAATATTGCTCTGCTCAGTGCTGTCAAAATCTAGTGACAGTTGAACGCCAAAAAAATCCCCTCTCCCAGATGGATGGAGCCAATCACAATCAAAGCAAATTATGTGTTGCTTGGTGGTTTGGAAATCAACTGAAAGATGTGGTTATCATCAGATGCAGATGTTAATTTTCAGAGAACCGCCCAAAAGGTGATGGAGTCTGTTTTGCACTGAAATTATTCACTGAAATTATTCATCAGCACTCATGGCCCCAGCAAATACAAAGATCATCCATGAATATCAAAATATAAGAAATCACATTTTTGTTGAGAGAATGGCAGGTTTAATCAATCACATTCTGAGATACTCCTCTACTATCGAAGGAATAGTAAAGAATAGAAGACATTTTGGGAAATGTGCTTGTTCTCTTTCTTGACAAGAATTAAATCAAAACAAAGTTACCATTTTTATGCCTGTATGCTACAAATGAAGTTAGTTCCAGCAGTTTATTAGCTTTTGTCACATTCATGTGGTATTGTTTATATTTCAACAGTGGGAAACCAAGTGGCAGCCTCCTAATCATTGATTAGAGATTGAGAAATCTGGAATGTATGAAAAGGACAGCGTGTCCAACTTGTTAACTAAAGATGTGTTAACAAACTAACAAACTAACTAACAGACTAATCTGGGAGCTCATGTTTTATTTGCACGAGCAGATGCGTCTGGTTCAAAGAGATTTCCACCCGATCAGGGTCAGTCCCGCCACTCACAACCATTACAATGCGTGTTTGATACGATGGCTGACGACTGGTGTCTTTGTGCTTTAAGCAAAATATGTGATGACATCATTTTGGGCTGGCGCACCCTAACGGCTGGGGCATGATGGTAAGCACATAACTAGTTTAGTAATGGGGGGCACTGTTGAGGCATTTCCGAGAACAACCAACATGGCTGCAGCTCATGTGGAACTTTTCATGGAACTACGTATTTGAAAATTCTGATGGCAAAAACAGCAACAAATATTGACAGAAATATAGCTCATATCTGCACACTGTGGTCTATTTACATTTTTTTTGTCAGCGCTACATGACGCTTCGTTGCTCTGATTGGTTGTAGGCCTATCCAGTTGTGTTGTGAGGCATCTTGGTCTCTGTCTGTTGATAAGGCCCATAAAAATCAAAAAGAAACAGAGGTTCCAGACTAGCATGCATTACTGATTTGGTCTGGCAATGTCAGGCTAAAAACCACTGGCAGTTATTATTATTATTATTAATAGTAAATATAACAAATACAATTGATCACACTGATGCAGGAGCTACACAACATTTTGCAAGAATGAATACAAACGCTCAACAACACAAGTCAAGCTGTTTTACAATATTTCAATACTGTGACCACAGGAACAACGGTATCCATTGGGTTGGGCTGGTGTAAAAAAATTCCAACTGGTTTGATAATAAGCCAAACGCATCCTGAGTGAAACATAATGACAGCGTGTTACAACAGAAAGCAGGTGTCTAATTATCACATAGCATCACATGACACATCAGCTGTGTCCACACTGACTCAATTAAAGATGCACCTCTGTTAGTTCATGTAAACAAACCATGTAGCTATCAGCTGTGTGCTCGAGATCAGACATGAGACACTTAAAAAATGGGTGGGTAACCTACTTACTATCTTCCTACGTTTGTTACGCTACTTTTTAAATCAGAAAACACACAGTTTATATTGTGATATTGACTGTAAATTACAAACAATAAATCCAACAGGAAGTAATGTTAGCCTAGCTTGTTTTTAGTGATGGTCATTTACATAAACAGTAACTTTCAGCTTTCCAGTGATCTCCCTCCAGCCAGCTGACACTGTGTTTAGACTTTTACACTTGCAAGTGACATATATAAATACAAACACAACGGCCAATGAAAATGGAGCTTACAACTGCACCTGCAACCAGTAAGGAGAGCTCTTTCCTCTGCTTCAAATTCAAAATGTTGCCATATCAATGCAATTTTAGTGTTTTTAACAGACGTGCATCCCCCCAATATGAGATCTCTATCATGTCACCTATCAACACCAGCCACCTCGACTCAGCAGTAAATTACACATCACCTGTATGACACTAGTTGCTCCATTAGTAAGTTAACAAAAATAACATCATATTAATCACACTGTCATATTGCTTTATACTTGTGCAATTTGAGCTTGATTTAGCACAGTGACTTGGTCTACCTTAAAAATTGCCACAACGTGACATGGTAACAAATGACTGTTCAGCCAATTCATATCGTTTGTATGAACCAAACTGGTTTGAGCTGGTACACCGGACCAGACCAGCAAAACCACCGGAATTCAACCCAACTCTAGGAACTATCCTGATATGCCTAAACTCTCCTATAGATCTGAATTAAGGGAGGTTTTCCAACATTGCATTGTAGCTTAGCTCAAGGACTAGGTCAAACAGCTAACCTAGCAGCACCAAAAAAATCCACCTATCAGCACCACCCTAAGAACCTTTGAGGTGCTGGTAGGCAGATTTTTAAAAACTGCGCTAAGCCAAGCTAGCTGTCTCTACCTGCTTCCAGTTTTTATGTCATGCTAGGCTAAGATAACTGGCAACTAACATAGAGATTTAAGAGTGTTATCAATATTCTCAGATCAAAAGCAAATACTTCCCAAGATGTTGCCCTAGTCCACCAAAGCCTTTCTGTGTGGGACTCACCTGGGAGAGGAAGGGTTTTGGAGGCATGGGAAGAGTGCCTTCTCCCAGAAGAAGAGGAAGAGGACGAAGAAGAAGAGGAGGAAGGGCTTGAGTCCCCTTTTAGACCAAGTTCATCTTTAAGGGAGCTAAACAGCTCTTCATGTCTTTGTATTTGCTGTTCCTCTAGTAGAGACATTTTCCCTCTTCCGCTGGTAGCTGCTGTGACCTGCCCCTGTCCATTCTGTCCTAACCCCAGAACGAGGCCTGCTCCCTGGGTTCCCTGTGAGTGGCCTGCCCGCGACCAGTCCATGGAGCTTCGTGACTTTTTCAAAGTCTGATGTGGGATCGATGTGGCGCTTGATGTCGACGTGGTCGAAGCAGGAGGTTGCATTGAAGTTGACGATGAGGAAGGAGCATTTCCCATCCTCTTGTCCGTACCTCCCTCTGTTCCTCCTCCCACTCCTCCTCCACCTCCACCTGTTCCCCCTCTCAGGGCCTCGTTGAAAAGCTGGGACTCCATGGTGGGTCTCTCTGTCGCTGAAGTGGTCGGGGTCTGCAGGTTGTTGCTGCCTTTGGGGATTCCCACCAAGTGGCTCTGGTTTGAGTGGCTGGTTAACAGGTCTTTCATTTCTTCGTAGGAGCCCAGCGTGTTCTGGACGCGACTGGCCAACGCATCACCTTTATTAGTCTGAAAGGAGAAAAAGACAAGAGGGAGGGAGAGAGAGAAGAGTATTAATTAAGTCGTCCATTTTTCCATTTCTTTCTGCTTGATGAAAAGCCCTCTTTATTCATCGGGAGAGCAACAGTGAGAGACGGATAGGGTGACCACTGACCAGACATCAGGACGAGATGATTAATTAAACACATGCCACCCTTAAGAGGGTCCAGTCCAGGCTGGAGCAGTAAAATTAATGGGGCAGGAATCATTATTAGCCTGACCCCAGATTCTCAAGCAATCACGGCTTGGAGGACGGTGCGGGCAGGACTGATATATGACGGTGTAGCACCTTCAGCTGCTACGTGCTAATGCTGAGATGTTCCTCAGAATAGCTCACGAGTACCTTTTGTGTCAGTCATTGACAGCTTCTTTAATGATGAAACTATGCGGTTTGATCATTTGGCGTTTCTGAAAGGACAAGGGCAATCAGCAGGGGTTTTCAGCAGATCTATATTTGGATCCAGGAAGCCACGAAAGAGGAGGAAAAAGTGAAGAGTGGTAGATTTTTATCCCCTCCTCTGACATTTCTTTTCTACCTGAGTGACAAATTGTGAAGCAAATATTAATCATGAGCCAAGTCTGAATTATGCAAGATCTACAGCCTGTAATTTAATCGTGACATTTCATCAGACAAATGATGAACACAGGAAATGCTGAACGAGATCAATGTAAAAAAAACGTGGCATTGTAATGCAATTGTACATAACTTTTTCAGTTTGATCAATAGATCCAGGAATGATGGCAAAGGCACCGCTGCTAAATCAGCTCTGCAGTTACATGGAGTAACTGTGTCAAATACAGCTACAACAGCTTTAACGGTTGAAACATACAAAAGAAGTGAATGAGAACCTTTATCTAATTTCCAAGACAGGGTGAAATTGCCTGTATTTGGAGAGGTTAATGAATTCATGAATAATGAATGCATGTTCATAAGAAGAGGGAGCTTAACTAATCTAAGGTAATATTTCTGGAAAGAGCATCAAGTTACAAGTAATAAAAATGAATAATCTCTACAGTGATTGTAGCGGATCTTAACACCAATCATGCAGATCTGTGTGAGGCTGTCAGGGTCGATTATCAAACTGCATCTATTTTCACAATGGTCAGAAAAATAAAAGCACACATCTTGTACATCACTGGTAGCTTCAAAAAAATACTGTATCAGTCAATGAACATGGTTTGTGTTTTTCCTATGCAAATAGCTCCAGTCAATAGCCAAATAGTACTGTTATTAAAGGCGATGATCCGTGGAGAGGTCTTATTGCTGAGGAGGGAATCCTGAGCGTGTGCGGTTGTATGTGTGTGTTAGACACTTCACTGCCTTAAAAATTACTATAACGCCACCCTTGTATTTGCTCCATTGGAGGGTAATGTCGGCTTCATTTGATGAGTTACTTTATTCAGAAGCCCATTTTTCCATTATCAAATTGATTTGATGGTAATTTATCAACCAGGTAAACACTGGTGCCCCAATATGGGCTGGAGGTACGGGGGGGGCATTGTGGAATTGGCCATTATTGGCCATCCATTATAGATTTGAGCAAAACTTAAGCAACTTTATCAAAATGCCAATAAAAAACAATTGCAGTAAGCTGAGCCAGTTATGATTTTTAGGTCTGGTGTGCCACTACAAGATTTTCAGTGGCCCTGTCTGGACACCTGTGAAAATTTTCTGGGGGCACCACTGATGGTACAACTGGAGTAGTAGTAATCTCAAATACTATCTGCCAAATACTTATTGAGTCAATGATTAATTGTTTAGTCAATAAAATGTCAAAAAAAAAGTTGAACAAAGAAAAAACAGTCTACAGCAGATTGGGGGTTCATTAAGGTCATCAGGGTTCATCCTCATGGATCATGATTGGCAATACAAAATTTCATGGTAATCCATTCAATAGCTCTTCCAATATTTCAGTCTAGACCAAAGTGGTGGCCTAACCACCAAGGCTATTAACCTGAGCCACAGCATAAGCATGGCTTTGAGTTATTGAAACTCTTATTTAAACTATAAATAAAATATCAAAATGGATGCCAATCAATATTCTGTACCAACTAGTTGATAAGAAGACTAACTGTTTCAACTCTTGAGTTAAGCCCTTTTTGTATTGGATGGAATTCCTTGGGGATTTCATATGATTTAATTGATCTAACCCAATCTAGTAAGTATTTAACATTCAGTGTTTTTATTTTATCTTCTGAGATAATGGAGGGTTGTGTTTCTCTCAAATTTACGGACACAATCTAAATGATTATCTCGTAGCTGACAAATAACTTATTCCTCTCAAGGGCTGTTTTTAAAAACCACCAAAATCAATAGCTTGATGAGTCTGACTCAATATGTTTTTAAAACTCTTACTGCACATTTCTCAGCTTGGCAGACTAAAAAAAAACTCAAATGATTAACATATCAATTATAAATGGGATCAATGTGTTTGACAAAATATGGCATAATTTTTTATTGAATTCTCACTTTTTAGATTAAAGCTGGGGTAGGCAGTTTAATTTTGGCATCATGTGGCTTATATAACATTATAAACTTTGAGCTTGTTGTAATTCAAGTGGTCTAAGAAAAGACTAGACTTCTGCAACTCAGTTTGGCTCTGTTTGCCAGCTTTAGAAAATGTAGTCCATGATGGGAGACTTTAGCCAATCACAGGCCATATTAAGAGGGCAGCTGTCAATGATGTTGTGAACTGCAGTCAAATTGCTAAACTAAGCAGTGCTAATCAAATATGAACCAAGATTCTGTAACTGCATTGCCTGTTTCTCACTGCAACTGTTTTCAGTAACATGTTTTAGTCGGGGCCCACTAGTTTTACAGCTGAACAGTACGGCTGTGCGATATGTCCCAACATATCGTCTGATGCTAAAAAAATGCCAACATCTAACTATTGACTGGAGTCTTCAAGTCCACAGCAAAAACATCAAGACTTCTAGCTCGAGAGGAGCCGGGTCCATCAAAATAAAAGCACCATGGGTTCTGTTTCGATTTCATTTTAACAATACTTGATATTAACTTTACTATAAGAGTACTTTATTTAACTTTATACTTTATATGTTACTGTAGTTCATTTAATAATTTTGTATTCTAGCAATTTTCAGTAGTTTAGAGGCCATTTTTAAATATCTGGATATTAATTGTATATCGTGATGTGGCTTTAAAATAATATCACACTATTTTTTGCAGGCTATATCGCCTAGCCCTACTTAACAGTACACTAAAATATGTTTCTGAAAACATTTGAGGAAAGAAATAGGCAATACAGTAATAGAATGGTGTCCAATTTGACAGTGCAGTTTACAAAAAGTTGCTGACATTGACAGCTGCGTTAGAGACTCCTCGGCTCTGATTGGTTGTTTTTGATTCTGGAAAATAGCACTGCCAGCACTATTAAGGGGCAAAAGAACATGTTTTTTTTCACAGATTATCTGCATCATATACTAAAGCATTTACAAAGAGTTGTAAAAAATAACTTAGTCATATTTGGTGAAAAAGTAGTCTACTGTAGCACTACGGTCACTGTAGATCTGCAGAGGACTGGAAACACAGAATAAAAGGTGATTTCATCAACTTTTTTAAAAGTAATAGATGAACACAGGGTAACAGTCCTGGGTCTAAGATGACAGATCCCTGCGGTTCTGTGGTCTCCAAAGAACCTCAACTCAAATCTATGTGACTGGAAGCAACATTCGCCATGTCTTTCTCCGCCTCACTGTATCCTTCATTTTTACACTCTAATAAAACAGCAAAACCATGAAAATACCAAAAAATGAAACAGGGCAAAGAATCAAGCCTTATTTACAAAAGATTCATACAAGAAAGGAGAGAAATGCTTTCAAATAATCTTAACAGATGTAATTTCTGTGTGTGTACAGTCACACACACGCACAAACACTACACACCGTGGCGAGCCAAAGTTAGCTGTGAATAAATTAGCTCATCTCTTCTCCATCTCGGGCTCATGAATAAAAGATCTGGTGGCTGAAGAGGAACAGAAAACACATTTACAGAGAGGCAAAATGGAAAACAGAAGAGAAGGAGAGGATGAATACCTATGTGTGTGTGTGTGTGTGTGTGTGTGTGTGTGTGTGTGTGTGTGTGTGTGTCTGTGTGTGTGTGTGTGTGTGTGAATAGATCATCCCAAATAGCTGCTAACAGCATAACGCTCTTTAACAGGATTAGAAGAGGGATTAGCTAATAGCTGACAGAGAGAATGAATACTAGGGAGAGAGAGAGAGGGAGAAAGAGAGAGAGAGAGTGAGAAAACGATTGACGGACACACGATGGATATACAGGTAGAGAGACTGATGGTAGAATAAAACTGGAAAAATGAACAAGAGAGAGAGCAGGAATGATAAAAGTCCTATAAATCCTGTGTGATAATGAAAAATGGCTGATATAGATCTCTAAAGGAGCAGTTCAGTAAGTTCAGTCAGCACTTAGACACAGAGAAAGTACAGTTAGGTCAAAGAGGCCTTGGTAAATCCACTGAATTGTATCACGTAAAGCAACACACTCAGAAAAAAAAAAATGAAATTGTTAGTGTGGCAAATAAATCAGCAGAAGAAAGTAGCAAGGTGTGCCAAAGCCGTTTTTCAAGTTCAGCAGCAGTGAGAGATAAACTGGGGGAGTGTATGGAGGAAAAAGATTAGTTGGAATATAAAACACGTAAACATGTTGTCCCCTGTGAATGATGCGGTCGCCACTTTAGGCCAGGCACTTAGAGGATGTATCATTTCAGTCAAGTCTTAATCAATTTCTTGTTTTTTTTTTAAATTGATTTGAGCCTTCTGAAGCAGTGAACATGTATTTATTGTCAGTGAGCTTGGATTGCCTTACATCCTTATTGTAACTCATACTAACTCTGTGTTAAAGGTGCTCTCATAAATGGCTAAAATTACTGAGTGATATGAGAGTGAGCATCTTTCAGTTCCTTGGGGATGCAAACAAAGGATGCATCAATTATGAAATTCTTGGCCGATACCAAAGTTTAAAATAAAAATTTGGCAGACAACTGATAGGCGTTTTGTTGTGGATGTTTTATTATTTCCCCTTTTTTGTACTAAAGAAACAAAGAATTCTCCATTAAAAAAAAGAAACAAAAACCTGAACTGTTTTAAAGTCAGACATTTGAACAACCACAAAGTCAATCACATTATGTTATGAAAAAAGTTGTATAAATATACAAATAAATATAAATATATATAATAAATATATAAATAACCTTTCACACCAAAAAAGTCTTTTTAAAAAGGTATAAATAACATCTTCAAAAATCATTTCAGTACTATTACATATCATAATTCACTCTCTCTCATATCTATTATTATATACTGCTGAGAAAACAAGTTCTCCTTCGAAAAGCTAAACTGTCTTTATTCAATTTTCTCTCAAAAACTAGATTTTACAAGATAATGTTTGAACACAGTGATAAAATTGTAATTTACCTTCCCCTATCCTCATTTTTACTGAGTTGAGTTTGAATGCATCGTAAAGTAACTCAATGTAACTACTGTCAGCTGTTAGTTGCAGCCAATGGCTGCTAATGGCTAACATTAACTAGCTCTCCTCCAGCTGATGTCAACTCGGATTTGTTGATCACAATGTAGCACAATCAGTGAAAAAATCGGTTGCATCCTCTGGTGCGTCAATGGTGAGTTTACTTTGTCTTTTTGTCCTGAAAGCAGCCCTGAGAAGATCTCTGATTATCTCAACACATCTACTATTATCCCTGGGACAACGCAACGCCAATAGCTTAATGCTAGCCCTGCTTTTTTCAGCCTGCACAAAACTGATGTTAAAACTGTGTGAAATATTGGTCACTGCCAAATACGATTGTCATATAATTTACTGATAGGCCAATGACCGTCAACAAAGTGATTGTTGACCCATACAGATGTTCAGCCAATAAATCGGTGCATCACTACTTAAAACATTTAACAAGACAATCCCAACTCAAAGTCCACTTACTTGTTTTGGAGCTTACTGCACTGTCCTTATAACAGAATTATTATTATTTTTAATTAAGATTTGACAGTTTATACATTAAAGGTTTGATGCAAGAGCAGATTTTAAAACTTGTTGGGAAAAAATGGTAAAAAGCATATATTGCAAAAATGCTAAAATCAATGAAAAAGGGAACAAAAAAATCCTCTCGTTTGTGGCTCCAATCACAGAAACGATTGAAACTCTTAAAAACAGATGTCAAAATGCATCATTTAGTCAAGAGTAATATGAATAGCAGCAGTGGTGTTTGAAATATCTCAGTTCAAAGAGCCCATTCCACAGATATCCTTGCACTCCCCTAAAACATGCAGACACACACACACACACACACACACATCTTGACCTGACCTCAGCACCATTAATTAGTTGGAAACAATTAGTTGGAGTACGGAAGGCACCTCGGATTAGATTCATTATGGGAACAACCTCTCCTGTGCTGCCGAACCGCGAGCAGCGTCTAAGTGAGAAGCCGCTGTGTCCTCTGCGTTCAGACACCTGCAGCAGTTAAACACACTCTGTCAAGATTCAAAGCCAGTCTGTCCCAAGGTCGATACACTTGGCGGCATAACCAAGTGCTGAAGTGCCTGGCGGAAGCAAATGAGAGTTAACAAACCAAAATCAATTTTAAACACCAGGGCAGGAGAGTGGCCATGGACTTCATGCATGGCTGGCTCACTTTGAGCTACAGAAGAAACAAAGTGATGGCATCTCAAGTAGCTCGGAGCAGAACAGAGCACAACCTTATGCTGGAGGATATTAGACTATTGGCCTCAGGGGGAGTGCAATAGCCTGAGATGATCCACAGGCCATCATCAGCTTTATCATCCACAAAAATGGCATTAAAGTGCATTATGCTACAAAATAAATGTTTGGATAATTGTTGGTTAGCAATAACAATTCCTTTCAACTGATTGCTTGCACAAGGCAAAACTGTTTCATGTGAGTCTAAATCACAAAGCGGGGGTGCTTTAGAGGAGAGTGGCCCGTCCTCACTGATTAAGATGTCGTAAATTCTCTCCATTTCCCCAAATGAAATCCTGGTGTCAGGTATGTCCATTCTCCTCCCGCGGACATCAATCAAAGCCTAACAGGGAAATATAAAACTGTCTCCTAAACAGCAACGGAGAAGCACTCTGTGTGGAAAAAGCAGCACTTGGTGTAGAGATCACAGCTCAGCCAGGCTGTAAAGATGAGTGTGTGCTGTGTGCAGCCTACTGAAGTTAGCTTACAGGATCACTTTGTGTTGCAGCCCTTAAATTCAAACTGACTGACAATTAGTTTGCTTGACGACAGCTAAAACAGCCAACGTTCACATGGCTCACAATTTTTTATTTTTTTTTAAAAAGCCAACCAACCCTTCTAAAGCCTATGTATCTAATTCATTTGATCCATTTCTGTGCAAAAACAGAAATGTAAAAAGCCACTTTGTGCCATTAGTAAGATGTTTCCGGGCTTTAGTTCATGCTATGCTAATCAGCTCTAAGCTCACTTAACGCATAGACACAAGAGTGC
The DNA here is from genome assembly GCF_008729295.1 of Plectropomus leopardus. Taxonomy (NCBI): domain Eukaryota; kingdom Metazoa; phylum Chordata; class Actinopteri; order Perciformes; family Serranidae; genus Plectropomus; species Plectropomus leopardus. The sequence goes on along the minus strand of NC_056471.1, from coordinate 5,023,051 downwards.
TATTAATCGTAGCATTGAACTGCCTATTTATCTTAATATCAACTACCCATTAATTAATCTATCTTACTTTATACGGTTCTCCAAACAAGTTGAATCCCGTAGAGAACAGGTCTTCATCCTGTTGGACCTCCTGGTTCCTCCTCTCCCACTCCCTCCTCTTCAGGGCGCTGCGATCCGACTCCAGATGACTGCAAGGACACAAAGAGACAAGCTTGTTAGCATCTCCCGCTGAGGCCGACACATTGCCTGCCACCAATGAGACCCACTGGTTTTTAATGAGTATCGCTAACAAGTCATTTTTTTGGATCTACAAAGAGCATTGGCTGGAATTCTTCTCCCGCTGTGTGATTAGAGTAGCCTCGTGGTTGGTTTAGGGAAATAACAGGGTGAATCATGTCTGAAAATGACTCAAATCCCACATAACACATAAGCGAGGGAGAAAGAGAGAAATGAGAGAAAAACTGGATCCTGGTTTAAGTATCAAAGCAACAGCAAGAAAAGGAGAGTCCAACTGAAGTTAAGCAACGTAGGTAAAAATATACAACTCCATTAATGTAGCTGAAGGGTTTGTTTAAGATTACTAATAATATTTAGACACTGGCTACTTATCAAACCTGGCTCTGCATATGATTTGCTTTCCATTTCCCTCACTTCCAACACGCTGTCATCCACTGAAACTAATATCCTGATAATCCTTTCTCTATTAAACACACAAACGGTGACCTAACTGTTTGTACTGACAGTTTCACAGAATATATGGAATGTTTTCTGTCTCTTTGAATCAGCTCAGCAGAGACTTTAAGCAGCTATTTTTACTCAAAACTTTTGAATGAACTCCAGCAGTCTTAAATTTGACTTGTAAAGACTGCTTGATCTTCAAACTCCGTAAAGTGCTCACCCCATGCTACTACTGACCCTTATGACACCCAGAACTTTAAAAAAAAGCTAATGCCCATAGCTTAGCTGTGCCTTGTGTCTGTATCTGCAGGAGACAGTTTGATTCAAACAGAAAATAGTTTTGTTTGTCGAAACAAGATCAGCCAAGGTTAATATATTTCAAAATTCATGAGGAATAGTTCAAAGGTTGTTTCATTTGAAGTTAGTTTCCGTATTTGCTGAAAAAGGTCTGCTGTGTCTTTGAGATGCGAAGGAATCGTAGGAAAATTAATTGTCCACACACACACACACACACACACACACACACACACACACACACACACACACACACACACACACACACACACACACACCAAATCAATATCACACTCTCGTGTCTGTGGGTTCAGCATGGAGCTGGGGCCAGGAGGCAATTAGCTTAGCTTAGCATAAGGACTGGAGGAGGGGAACCAGCCATCCTAGCTGAAAAAAGTGTTTCTAAAAGAAACCTTAAAGGCTGCAACGCTTTGTCTGTCATTTCTGTATACAAACAATTTGTGGTTTTGAGCAGAGTTATGGGGTTGAACTTTTCCATTTCTTCACAAGCAAGTATATCTATCCACCTGACACATCACTGTACCTGACAAGAAAGAGTCACAGCATGTAATTCACCCTAAAAATGAACTGTATTTTGCAGCCTGGACCCTTGTTTCCCATGTTTTTGTATCTAAGTGACTCAAGGGAACATTTTTTGAGTTTAGTCCAGTTTTGTGGGAGAGGCAGCAGCAGCAGTGAAATAGGCTTCAGTGTACCCACTTGGGGGAGGCGCGCCCCGTCAATTTCCGTCCACTGAAAGTGCTTGTTTTTGCCACTGACAGGCTCAGATTACTATTATGAGTATCTTACAACAGACGCCTGCAGAAAGGACCCTACAGAGTTTTACCATTATTCCATCCTTTTTGCTTGTCTGTTTCATGTCCAAGTCTCACTAAAGGAAGAGTCTTGATTTGAAATCTCATTAGAGGTGTCTTGCTACAGGAAGAAAACAGCGGAAACTTGAGTGGCAGTTGCTCTCTGTTAGTTATTTTTTCCTCAGCAGCAGTTTGTAGCGTGCAGTGTGGATAATGGATCTGTGGATTCGTTCAGAGATGATCAGATCAATGAATACGAGGAGCAGCTGCTGCGAGTGAATGCAAACTTTTAAACCCAGTAGAATAAACTGTTAAGATAAAGTAATGTGTGGAAAACCCCAGTACCTTGCTCTAACGTAAAAGATATTCAGTATCATGAATATTTAGCTGATCTTGACAATGTGAAAAAGTCTGCTAGATTTCAGAACAACACTTCTCCTTTCGCAAGACTTTGACATAAAACAGACTGGAACAAGTGAGAAGTACTGAAAAGCATTTCATTTCTATGTAGGATCCTTTTGTTAAAGTTGTTAGACACTCAAGATAACAAACCGAGCCTGTCGGTGGTAAAAACAAACACTTTCAATAAATATACGAAGTGCACTATTCATCAGTGATTAGCCTACAATGTAGCCTGTTTTGCCTTTATGTCTTTTTGTTTTTTACATGACTGTTCGGCTTTTTTTCCTGCTTCAAGTTTTTATGCTAAGCTAAGATAATCATTATCCTGGCTTGAGCTTTTAGCACAAAGACCCGAGGCCGGTATTGATCTTCTTCAAACTAACTCTCAAAAAGAAACTGATAAAGTGTATTTCTGGGAATTTTTAACTCCTTCTCTGTACAGCCTTTGTTATGTTTATGGAAATCATTTGGAAGGACAAAGCATGCCAAAAGCAGTCCACATGTAAAAAGGAAATTAAATGACTGAAATCATGAATGAGAATCTTTATATACATGCTGACAGGGAACCAACACACTTTTTATTGTTTGTGCTATTTAATGCAGCAATAAATTGTCTGTTCCCACAATATTAGCCCAAGCTCAAAAAGGCAACCCTTTTACAGTTTTTCTATTCATAATAAGGTCAATATGATGTAAGATATATGCCATTAGCTGGGTACTTCCAGTCATGAGTGCATTCATTTTTAACGTAGGTGGGCCCCAGCGGGAACTGAAGTCTTAATTTAGGCAGTGTTTGTGACTTGCTGCACCCAGTGAACCACACCACACTGCACAGGACAGAAGCATTTATGCCTTGTCACAGTGTCATTGGACAGATCCCAATAAAATTTGCTTTTAATCTTTCAGCATTCACTACACTGCTGCTATGAACTATGTTTTTCTGTCTTCAAAGCCAGAATGATTGCTCCTGGGTATGATTCAGGATTGTTTCTTGTTGCATTTAAAATATATGACAGCTGACAGTAAACAATGCTACGAATGATTGGAGAGTGGTCTCTGGGGATTAGAGAGGGTGGTGAATGCCAGGTTTTTGGAACATTTTGCTTACATAATCATGTATTTTTAGCAAAAACCCCCTTTTACTGCACAGTTACCAATTCACCCTGCCCTCCTAAACTTTTTCAGTCACCAGCCTCCGCTGAGAAATCTACAAGCTGGCAGCCAAAATTGGAATATCACAAGTACAAAGTAATGTGTGTGCATTACGCATGACTGTGTGTCTGTGAGTTATGCATGTGAGGCTGTGGCCTGCTGACCCCGCAAAGGGCATCCTGTTTTACCACATCCACCGCCTTGAGATGAGACAGGCCAGCTAATTAGTGATCAACACAATTAAAAGAGACTTTCTCTTTTTCTCCAGCAGACCTCGCCTTCAACATTTAATCTGTCAGCAAGATGTGAGTGGGAGGGAGACAGAGCGGAGAGGCAATGAGAGGAAAGAGGGGGGAGAATCACGGAGACCCACGGGAGGGAAAAAAAGACCCAGTTTCAGGGCAACAGACAGTTTCTTAAAAAGGAAAGAAAAATAACAGAATGATGAAAGACAGAGTGGAGGAACGGGAAGAGGAAGGTAGAATGGGAGGAAAGGAGGAGCAGGAGGAGCAGTGGGAATACCAGACAAAATGACTGACAGGCTAGGTGTTTGTGTGTGTGTGAGTGCATGTGTGTTACAGCTGTGTATGTGGATGTGATCATTGTGTGTGCTGGGACTGCTGGTTGACATGTGCATTGTCTGTCAGTGCAGAAAGATAACTGACAGAGCTGTCACTACGACAAACACACACGTGTACAGTACACACACGGGCAGTGCTGCAGTCCCATGCCACAGATCACTGTCTCTGTCTGTCACACACTAGACGTTCACACGGAGGGAATCAGGTCAGACGAGGTAATTAACACATCCAGGATTTATTTCCCAGCGTGCATCAGAAACAGAGTACGACACTACCTGTCACACACAGGTTAAACTGCCGCTCGGCCTTTAAACACATCAGTGAAATGTCTTCTGTCTTTTTTCTACACAGGGCTTTTGAACTGTGGTCACTCATCTTCACTGCTGTGGTTGCTTTATCAAAATCAATGTTTTGGGGATGTGCACTGTGAACATTAAGTCAGAATTTTACTTTATGTTGAACTATCCGTGACGACTAAATGACTAATTACCTTCCAGTCATATCCATGCAGGTGCATAATTGCATAACGCATAATTTGACACTCCTGCTTATGTGTTCATGTCATAACTACTGGTATTTCTTTTGTATTGTTGATTTAATTGAGATTTAATTGTCATGTATTAACCCTTAGGGCCAGCTTCAATTTATACACACTCGCATGACTGATCACAAAATGCTCTTTTCAAAATCACCCTTTATGAAATAGTATGCATTAATATTATTTTCTACTTTCATTGAGTTTATTTTTTTAACCAACACCAGTCCTAATCATAAATATCAAATATTAATGTATTTTTCAGAATTTTAACTGTTTAAATACCAGGTTTTTGTCATAATGCAACTATGTTTTTAGATATTAAAAATATAAATATTTCAAATATACTACATGCAAAGTTGATTTTTTTTGGAAGGTTACCACAGCCTAGGATATAATAATAATCTGCAGCAACACTGATTATGACAGTGCATCTAGTGGAAATAACATGTATTCTCTCCATATGTAAAATATGATGAAAAATGACATCATCAAGTAGAAAAATTGTAAAAATGACAAATTCCAAAGCAAAAGCCCAGAATGACACCAGGAAATAATACAATGCATTTTTTTATGCTTTGATGACTGTGGGATCAAAAATTGCTCTTAAGAGTATGAATGTAACAATTTTGTTTCCACAGCGTATTTTTTAGGAGCTGAGCTGGAAATATCAAGATTAAACAAAAATCCACAATCTTGCCAAAATGTAAGCCATATGCATGAACACATCCAAAATTATCAAAAAATGAAGAGTGAAAAGCACGTAAAATATGCCAAACAGCCCCTAAGGGTATGAACTCTCAAATGTGTCTCCAAGGCAAGGTAACAAGGTACAATATTGAAACAAAATCTCTTTCCCATATTTTTCCCGTTCCTTATAAGGTAACAACTGTCACAGATGGACAGTGGTGGAATGTAACTACACTCACTCAAGTATTGTACTTTAGTTCAACTTTGAGGTACTTTACGTGAGTATTTTCTTTTCATGCCACTTCTTACTTCTACTCCACTACATTTCAGAGGACAATATTGTATTTTAACTTCAGTGCATGCATGTGACCGCCTTAGTTACTTTGCAAAGTGAGATTTTCTGCATAAAAATCATAAGAGTTCATAAAATAACCTGTTTTTAAAAGTACAGCTGATAAACATTTAAGACGTTTCTATTTTTTGTTTAATAAGTTGCTTTGTTTTGTTAATTTCAATTTTACTGCATTGTCCCTTTTCTTTTAGTACTTTAAGCACATTTTCACCATCAGACTAATGGTTTCAATAAACATTTCAGTCATTTATGTATTTATAATTTTCATAATTTTTTTGGGTGCTCTTTATTTGATCTTATATTTATTTATAGGTTTTTCTGCATGGTATACTTAAACTTTTAATACTTTGAAGTATATTTTCCTAATAACACTTACTTTTACTATATTAACATTTTCAGTGCATGGTACGTGTATTGTTACTTAAGCAAAGGAACTAGATACTTCTTCCACCACTACAGATGAATCCAGCCGTACAGTAGTTCACTAAAAAGGGTATCAGCCATTACAAGATCACTGTATGCAAGGCACGATGATACACCATACTCAAATACTCAGTCCATCCCTTACAAGTAATGGTTCATGAGTCCTTGCGCAGACACAGAGGATGAGTTTGAAGAGGGAGACAGGGAGACAGTTTCTTCCGAGTCAAGTATAATGGGGTTTGTAAGTTAGAGTTTAGGAAGTGGGGTGTGTGCAAACAGGGCTCGGAGTTGAGCAGGTGGTGTTAGCCTTAGTTTTATCCTACCGCCATGTCAGGAGGAGGTAAGGCTGGCAGGTCTTGGCTCTAGGATCCTCAGTTCAGGAATCCCAAGGATCTACAGTCTGGAGTGTGTCGGCTTGCCTTCAGTCAACCCAAAAACCCTGACCTGCAGTTATTAACATGGCCAGAACTGATCATTAGTCAATTGTTTTTCTTTTACCATGAATAGTTCAGCCCTTTAACTTCAAGAAATATATATACAAATACTGTGTATCACACTACTAAAATAGCTTTTATTTAAACAAATACATTTCTGAATAAAAGAACAATTTATCCTTTAACCCTTTGGAACCTGGATCGACATCACTTTTCTTGTGCTGCATTCAGACGCCTTTTACAAGTATTTAAACCTTTGAACCTTGAGCAATTTTTTTTTTTATTCTTTATTATGACACATGGACGACATGCAATTTGGTCCCACAAACTGCAAGAAATTAGTAGATTCAGAAAAAAAAGATTTTTTTTTAAAGCTATGGGAAAAATTCCTGTGAACTTTTTTCTAATTATACACTTAAAATCATTTTATAGATTACAATTTTAAAATGTTTTTTGAGTAATTCCCTGTTTGTGTGTGTTTTGTACTTCTCCATTTGTTAGTTTTGTAACAAATGTGTTACAAATTTGTTTCTTAAGTAATGTTCTGGTACTTTTTTTTAAAAAAAAAAAACTAATTTCCTTCTATCTCTGGGTCTCTCTTCTTGAGTTTCCCATTACCATCTTCCCATTCCCATTTGCAAGACATCCAGTGAATTTATCCAGGTTTCAAAGGGTTAACTTAATGATGCATATACATTTTTAACTAACCACAGAGAAAGATGCATAAATTACATGACCTGACCTATTTGCTGTATACATTACATGCAGCAATATTATGAGGTAAATTTCCCTCATTTTAATCAAATTCACTACACCAATGAAATGAAAATTCGACAAAACATGGCCCATTTAAGATGTTACTTCAGCATAAAGCACTTCAGTAACTTAACCAGCCACAGAAGAAAACAAAAACATTGAGTAACGCTATAAAGGTTACATTAACGCTCTTATTTTAATGTCAAACCTACAGCTTGTACTGCTACCGGCAGCTAACTGCACTGCTCGCGGGTTAATGTGGGCTTATATGCTGTTAGCTTCAGCCCTGTTCACTGTAACTCACAGACCTAGCATTACCTGCTCGTAGCTTTTTTATTAGCGTAATTCATTTCTACCGCGACTCACCGCTTCTGGAGCTCCACTCCTCCACTCCACAGGTCTCAGTAAGTGGGGCCTCTCTAGCACGCAACTATCGACTTATAAAACAGTCAGTGCTGTTAAGTTTCATTTTTGACAACGTTATGTCGTATTTTGTACTCGTTGTCAAAGTTCAGCAACAGTTCTTCCTGGACTTACAGTATCAACAATCACTTTTTCGCAATGCGTATTTTTTTCCCCCCTCGAAGACGACAAAGATATGACCCGCCTACTCTCCCTCTGATTGGTTAGTACTCTTTGCTTTCGTTAGTTGGATTGGTTAGGATAACGTGGGAGTTCACGTTAAGCCAATCAGAGGCAGCGTAAAGCAGAGTGGAGCGGGTCGTGAAAAAACTCGCTGAATTTGTCGAAATAAATATGTGAAGATAAATGATAAATTGTAAGATTAGAAACGGATATTTCGAATGTCGGATAACATGTGACTTTGTTATAGAAGATTTAAATACATGAATAGCAATCTTTCACCCCAAAAGTATAATGAGCTGCATGCCTGCAGTTTAATTGGTTCTGGCAATTCGGTTTTATTAACCTTTTGTGACATGGGTTATTTTTTTCTGAGCAGATTATGGCGAGTCCCGCCCTGCTGTAAATGATGATTGGTTAACCTGGGCTGGAAGAAAGAGGCTGGACTGGATATCTGTGGGGAAAAAGTACTGTCTAGGCTATGATAAATATATATAATGATATTTTTCCTTGTGTATGAATAAAACTGAATATTTGGATTTGGAGTCTTTAATGCATTGTAGATACTTGACTGACTTTTGCCCCCCATGTTTATGCATTTATGATGTCAAGTCAGTAATTCATGTTATAAAATTATCTCTTAGTTGCCGAGGTGTTTTTCCAGCATGAGAGTCTGTTCATCTGAATTTTCCCAGTAGGAAAGTCATTATTCAGATTATTCCGACATCACATAAACATAGCATTAAACTGAATTATATCCACTCTATAAATATACAGTGAGGATTTTAAATGCATTTTTATTAATATATTATTGTCAGTATCAGTAGTGTCACTAGTGTTGGTGAAAATGTAACAGAAAAACAGAAGGAGCTTGCATCCAATTTCAAAGAAACATTAAAGTAATGAGTAGTCTTTCCACAAAACGAGTGAGAATTAGGTTTAGTGTCGCCTGGAAAGAGTTTGTGTTGCACAATACTTGCACTTGTTTTGGTATTTGGTTGTGATTCTTCTGTTTGTCCCATTTTGTCTGAATTCTAAGCATATGTTGTTAAATTAGTGAGGACATTTTTTTCTTTTTAAGTTTGCTTGTGTTCCATCTATCAGTTTTCATAAATTGTATTGCACTGAGCAATGACGGCCACTGTAGTTTTATCCTATTTAGAAAAAAATATGCAAGACAGATGCAGTACCATCATAGCTTATGTTAACAAAAGTGAGAAGAATTCAAATTTCAGTTTAACTTTAAACTACAAATCTTCAAATTTGATCTCCACCTTCATATTTAGTTTTTGATGCCGTCACACGTGGATATGCGCAATGGCAGCTGGATCTGTTAGTCTGTCTGCACTGCTGACAGATAATGGTAGAACATCCACTTTTGAAAGAAAAAGGGAAGAAAGACGGAAAGGAAGATAGGAAGATGAGGACAGTTGATGGACAGGCGGACGGACAGATGGACGGTCTGGTGGGGATTAATAGCAGTGGTGATATCAGCACTGGGCATACTGTCGATGTTGATATTTTCTCTGAATGAAAATGTAGCGATGGCAGCTTTCTTTCCTACCACTCTGCTTTCCTTCTGTGTGTTTTAATGTGTGTGTGTGTGTGTGTGTGTGTGTGTGTGTCCTGAAGTAATGCTGATAGCCAGAGTAAGCTCTGGGAATTTAATCTCAGTAGAGCTATGCTGTGCTCCCCTGATAACTGAACACACACACACACACACACACACACACACACACACACACACACACACACACACACACACACACACACACACACGTGTCTGAAACACAGACTCATCACCCTCTCATTCACTTTCACTGCACAGGACTTCAGTATAACGAGCTTTCGTTTCCTCAGCAACTGTGCCCATTAGCAAGGCACCGAAGCTTCAGCTCACCCAGCTAGCAGGGAACGCTCCTACAACATTGGCAAGTTGCAATAATGTTTTAAAGAAAACATTTTAATCTAATGTTCCAAGAACGTTTTAAAGATGTTTATCATTTCATACAATGTTCCTTTAAGGTTAAATGCTGACTAAGAAGTAGCGTTATAACTGCAACATTCTGAGGATGTTTTGGTGATGCTGAGAAGTGACAGATCATAAAATGTTCTTTTATAAAACGTTCTCACAATGTTTCATGAGAGCAAAGGAAGAGCAGTTTTAAAGCAACATTCAGAGCATGTTATTGAGGCCTGAGATTACAGAACATTTCTTTAATGAAAATGCAATATGATTTGTAAACAAAACAAACAAACAAAAAAAAACAAACACTTTAAACATTTTTTGATGGGAATGTTACCTAACTTTAAGGAGAACATTCTGAGAACCAAAAGAAAACTTGTAATGTAAAACATTGCTAGAACATTGCATTGGCTGCATTATACCGTTCTCCTAACGTTTTTATAACCAAAAATTGCGAGCTGGGCAGCAGGCTCTGGGAGCAGGAAGCCATAGATATAGAAACGTAGATACTGCGTTCCCAATTTGATGTGGGTGTTTCTGAAATGTAGTGGTAATACATTGAGTTGAATTAAATGAAGTTGCATGAAATTTAAGTAGCAGAAAATGCAAAAAATAAAGTGTCAGTACCTCAAAATTGTGCAAAGGATTTGAAAAAAAGGTACTTTGTTACACTCCATCACTGGATTTTGACTTATTCATAAATTGCAGTCTGCATGTCCCAGTGATGTGGCTATTCAGCAGATTAATGTTTTGTCATAGAGCTGATCAGAATGTCTCCAGTAACTGAAATTAATTCAAACAAGTAACCACTTCAACTTAAAAATAAATGGAGAAAAGACATCTAGTATGAATACACAATGCATGAATGGCAGTCCCTACTCGAGAAGACCAAAAGACCTTAACTAACACAAAACACAGATTATTCCAATTTAATATTTTTCATAGAATATATTATACACCACACAGGTTATATCAGTTCAGCTATGAGACATCTCCATGCTGCCCCAGATGCAATAATGGAGGGGGAGATCTAATGCATATGTTTTGGGAACGTGAGAGTTTGAATCATTATTGGAAATTTACAATTGACCAACTATCTAAAATCTTTCTAAAACATCTGACCCCTGACCCCCGTATAGCTATTCTGGGTGATATGAAGTGCTGATTAACTTTGATGGTCATGAAAAGAAACTTATTTTGTTGGCTGTGACAGCAGCAGAAAAGTGTATATTATATCACTGGAAATCTAAATCTAAAATTACGTTTTAAAAAGTCTGGGGTTGTGTTGTAGATTATATCCCCAGTATGGCGGGTGAAACAGGGCAGCTTATGTAATATAATTGTAGCCTGTATTTGCTGTATTTTTCTTTTCTCTCCCCTTTTTTTGTTTTTATTTTTGCTGTTGTTGTTGTTGTTTTGAGACTCTGCTTAATGAGATCTTAGTATAATGGCATGTGCTGTTTTGCACTAGGTTTGGGTTGGGGTGGGATTGGAAATCGTTGTGTTGAAAATTCTGTCTGCTCTTTAAAAATGAATTGTTGTTTGTGAAAATGAATTAAAATAAAATAGTTGGAAAAAAGTAACCACTGTCATGTTCACTTTCTGATGTTTATAACAAAACAAATTTCATGAAAATTGGCTCAGAATTCATCAATCAATCAGACTTGTATTATAGAACTTTTTATATAAACATACTGACAGGATGAAAGCACAAAATAAATAAATAAATGTTTGAAAAAATGATATGAAGTAGCAAAACTGTGAAACAGACTAAATGCATGCAATAAATAGTTAAGAGATAAAGTTCAATTAAAAGACAAACTAAAAACGTTGCTCTTAATTTTTTGAGAATTAAGCGAGTTACAGTCGATTTCATTGTGAAATCTGCAGCTCTCAACACGTGTATATGTTTACTAGCTGGATCTTGACCTCCCCAATATAGCGCCAGTGCAGACGCATGGTGGCAAGCTTAGAGCAGCAACCAATGAGGTATCTATGTTTCTATATCTATGCAGGAAGCTGCCGGCTACAAATACAGATTCCTTTTCTTGGTGACTGAGGGTTAATCATAAAGGTTACTGTGGGAAAACTGGACTTTTTCAGCTGTAAGTAGGAATAGGATACATTAAAAAAAAGTGCATCTGACAAGTTTGCCATTAGACTACAATTGATATGTTCTTATAGTAAAATTATGGTATTGAGTTTTATTTATGATATTTACTTTAATTACATAATGCAGAAACCTTACATTTAGTGCCAGTAAAAATGGAAAGCTGTTTCCAGCACAGCACACGGCAGCCAGATGTTGAAGCCGGTCAGCGGATTGACTCCAACACGTTTCACTTTGTGTGTTCAGTCGTCAGCAGGAGGAAAGGCTCCAGTCTGCGTTTGTCATCATGAGACTTTTCTGGAGCTGCTTCATTGAAAATCAACTGGAGCCTGACTTTGTGGACTCACGCTGCATTTGTGTCTTATGGGAATAACTGTCAGAACAGTTCAAGGCAGCCGCTCGGAAATATACCTGAAATTATTTGAAGCCATGAAGACATTTTGTCAGTGAGCCAACACCAGGATGCCGAAAAAACCAAAGCAGCCACACAGAAATCCAGCCGTCATTATGCGTTAGGGAGAGTTACGGCTCTGCACCAAATACGAGTTTTTCACTTGAAAGCGAGCAGGTAGAGTTAAATCCTCGTGTTTCTACTGCGTCTGCACAGATGGAATTTCAGAGGTCAGAAGCACATTTTAGCAATATAACAGGGGAGGAGGGAGTGCTGTTGTACTTAATATAAGCTCAGCTGAGATTTGGTCGTATGCACGCACGAGGCTGTAATATATGTTCATCTCTGTGTTGACTGTCATTAATGTAGGCTAATTAACAGTTAATGGAATAAAGGGGTTAAAACATTTGTAAAGAGGACTGAAAAAAGCACAGTTACAAGTCCCAGAGCAAATTCCTTGATCAAAACCAACTGTTTTCAATTGCAATATCTATGTGATATGAATATTACATTACATCTACAACAGTAATTGTCATTGTTAAAATGTATCTAATTTTGTCACTTGAAATTATACTCTTAGTTTTATTCTACAAACTTCTTCTTCCCATCCCACAGAAAGTCCCTAATTCACCATTTTAACCAGCATTGGGGGGGGGGTTCTGGGCTGTGCGCGTGCTTGCTTCTCGTGGCCACGCCAGTCTCCCTCTGTGGTTAGTAATAGGGACTGTTTCTTACCTATGAGGGGGAGAGGGGAGCTGCAGAGGCATTAAAAAAATTTTAAGTACTGAAAAGGGACTTGTGTTTCTAATTTTGGTGTTAGGACATACAACTTGAAAAGGCAGTATTTTATATTTATTTTAAATTTAAAAAGTCATACCCCTGCCAACCCACTCCTCTGATAAATACAGTTCCACCACACCGGCATGGAGGTTACGTGATGTCCTGCTGTGGACAGGGCTGTAGCAAGACATACATTAACCACCAAAAAAAAAAAAAAAAAAAAATCAATACCAGGTTAAGTGTACACTATATTTGAATATTTTCTCCTCTTTACCTTCCACAACAGCTGATGGAGGCAGCAGTAGAGCAGCAGCTCTGCCGTTTCGGTAAAGTAAAATGACTTTTTCTAAATGGAGTCTGGTATTTCTAAATTTAACAGCTACAAATCCCCGTTGGTGAGGCCGATCTTAGGTCAAGGTAAAGCGGGGAAAATATTCTTAATATAGCGTAGGCCCTACAACGTTTCATTATATGTACATGACGTGGCGATTTTCTAGCCCAAAGTTATTGTAAATATACAGTTAAGATTATGATTGGGTCTATGTCACAGACTGTATAAATAATATAGCTTTATAGCAATTAATTAATACATTTTGTGGATCTATCTTGCATAGTTGCAATGTCAATGCACTGACAAATTCTGTCCTCAGACAGACAGACAGACAGACAGCATCACTGGGCAAAAATACTTAAAACCACTTCTGTGGTACTTCCGCTGACAATGGATGTCACCAGGACCACATTTTGCCATGATTACACACACACACACACACACACACACACACACACACACACAGAATCACGAGATGAAAACAATACCAGCCGTCACGACACTGTCACAGCTGGTTAAAATGTCTAGAGGTGGTTTTACTCCGAGACATAACATCCTGTATCTGTCCATCCAAATTACAGTGAGCTAATTTCTTCCTGATGACATGCTCTTAATGATACTAGGATTATTTCAGACCTGCACCTATTAATTTTTCCACATCTTATTGTGTGAATTATCTTAACCACAGGCTGAGGTCACCGCAATGAGATGAAGAGGCAGCGGCCTTTTATTTGTTCATGTAGACCTACAACAAAGATTTAGTGGCCCTGTAAACAAAGTAAAACATTATGTGGCGTAGCACGAGTTCGGGCAGCTGACTGGAGTCAGCTGCTTTATTCATGCTTCACAATCACTGTCTCATTCATGGCTTTATAGCTAGCAGCCGACTGGTACCTTTCAATCATATCCACGCAGGTACACGGACTGAACACTCATCATTTCTCTCCTGATTTGTTTATTCCCTTTCTCCAGCCTTGTCCCTCTGTGCTTTTGTTCCCAGAGTTAATTCAGGATTTACGTAGCATTCATGTACATGTTTGTTAAGTGGTGGTGACAGGACTTGCCATAGGCGATACAGGCGTCTGTTTACACCCAAAAAAAGAGATCAAGTGAGTCATCACAGTCTGAATAATGTGCAATGCGATCTTGTAGCGTCAATGTTAAAGTGGCTATTTTAGAACATTCCTAGGGCTTTAGAACGTTTCTCAAATTTTAGGACATTTCTAGGATTTTAGGACATCAGGGGCAATGCTAGAATCTCTATTGGAGGGTTTGGGGGATCCTCCACTGGCACTTTTTTTATAAACAAGCTCTATTTTGATGCTGTTTTCTGTCTTGCATAAACTAAAAGTACAAAAACAACTCTCAATGTCTTTTCATTGTAAATTAAAAAATGTTTGGGGTCCAAGCAACACCCTATCAGGAGCCAGATTTGGCCTGCGAGCCGTAAGTTGAGATTCACTGGTTTAAGAGCATTTTTCCTTTAAATCTAAGTGTAAAGGCATTAGCTATAAATGCTCCATTTCTTGACTTAAGCGTCATATTGAAATAACCCAATCGCACTGCGAGTCAGTTAAACTCAACATACTCTCTACATCGCTGAGATCGGGCAAACCCGATACTTGTACAAAAAGAAAGATCCCTTAAAAAGTGAGTTTTTGTTCCAGAAAGTGTAAAATCCACCTTTCAGTGAACACAACGGAGCTTTGTTCATGCTCAGAAAACAGGCAAAACTGATGAGGGATTGTGGTTTTTTCTTTCTTTCTTTTTTTTTTTACATCCAAAATGAACCTGCCCTTTTATCAGTGACACCTCTGCCAGTAATGGACTCATTATGACATTTTGCTTTAAAATGAAGCATTTTATCAATCTATTTCTATAACAATGAAACACTGCTGATGATTATAGCTTTAGCTCAAGTGCTGTTAAAAAAAGACCTTGATATTTTCAATCTTTGTATTTTATTTAACCTGCACCTAACCAGGCAGCTCAATTAGGAATAAACCCTTGAATGCATCTGTGCTATGTTTGTGCATGTGTGTGTGCGTGTGTGTGTGTGTGTGTGAGTGAGAGAGAGCGATGGGATGAGGGGGTAGAGCGAGCGTTTTGGAATGACAGGGAGAAGTGAGGGGGATAATGAGAGGAGGAGGAAGAGGAGGAGAGGGGGAAGGAGAGAGGAATAGCTGTCAGGCAGCAGACAAAAGCTTTGTTTGAAGTGTCAGTTCAACGACGTATTTGGTGTGTGTTTGTGTGTGTTTTCTGGTTTGTGTGTTCATTCAGACGGCATTAGACATCAGAGGAATATCAGCAGGCATTCCTGGATAGACGGAGGAGAAGAGGAAGATCCAGAATGCCATCAGTGCGAGGACGTACAGCCTTTAGGTTCCTGTATGTGGCTGGTAAGAGGGAGGATATCAAAAATCACTGCTTTGTGTCTCTGTGTGTGTTTGACATGAAAGCAGGTATTATAATGAGACGCAGCCTTCAAACACATTGTTACCTTGCGGCTTTGTTTTAATGCACATCACACGAGCCTGTGTGTCTGACACTGATGGATAGATAAATAGACCGGGAGCGAGGACAGAGCAGGGATATGAGAGGACTGCGCGGCTTTGTGTGCGTCACATCACACTGAAGGAACGATAACAACGACACACAAACATAAAGAAATCACACAGTATGTTTTCTCATTTACATATGTACATATTTTCTTTGTGTTTACTTCTTGTCTTTTGTTTGTACTTGGAAAACAGTGATCTCAAATCCGCTCAAAAATGTCTTCTAATCCATTTTCTTTCAGAAAACCCTAAAACATCAGAGGTTATAAGAAAGAACTAGATGTAAAGCTGTGTACCAACCATGCTGGGTTTTACACTTTTGGATGCATTGGTTGACATCAATTTCTGTAAAATATGGAAATCAATCAGTTGACTTTGGAAACTTGCCAAAACTGTGTAATCCATTAGGTCATTGATCACTCAATCAATCAGAGAACCACATGAATGAGTCCTAAGACCTGGAAATTTATTAGCATTTCAACACCTCTGGTTCCCCTTATCTCATAGTCAGTGTTTTTTTTATTATGGGTTTATGCTTAGAAGCCTAAAATTTGGTTAACACGATCTTATGACACTTTCACGTTTTGATCTCAGACGTAAAATACGACAATAAACACCCCATTTTTGAACTTGAAGCTTTTTTGTGCCTTAAGCCTTAAAGGCTGTTGCTAACAGGTGACTAAATGCAACAGAACGTTGCAAGACTTTACAGCCTTAAAGTGGCGGCGACACTGAAACGTGACCATGGTGTACTTTGTTTATAGTCTAACATTAGCTTTTTACTTCTGGCGATTCCATTTCGGCTTCAAAAATCCTAAAAGAGGTGTTCATTTGTGAAGATCATCTTGCTGAACAAAACATGTAAGCATCATAAATGTTTGCTTATTGAGCTTATTATCTCAATAATCCAAAATCCAATGGAAAAATCTCATGAGCTTTTTGGCAAGGGAACCATGGCGATTCTGTCTCCACAGGCTGCATTATGTTTTACTTGAATCCTTATTAGGCTTCATTGCGTCACTTTACAACACTTTTAATTATCAGTATAGCTGGCACTGTTTGAGAGTGAGAGGTTTCAGTTTTAATTATTATTCCGTTAGCTAAGTTGTGTTTCAATAGGGGTTCTTTAAAAAGAGCGAAGTATCACTGACATCTGATTAAGAGTGTCTGATGTCTCACATTTACAGACATTTAGCATTTATTCAATGCCTTTGCAACACCAGAAAAAACAAATACCAATAACTTAACACAGTGCTAAAAATGTGTGTGTGTGTGTGTGTGTGTGTGCGTGCGCGCGCGCGTGCGCGCGCATGCGTGCGTGTATTAAATCATGTCCCTCTTTGGTTTTAGGTACTCTAACATAATGGCTTTTGGAGCCCAGTGAAACAAAGGATTAAAGAGAGTGAGAGAAAAAGCAACAATGAGAGAGAGAGAGAGAGAGATGTTGAAGTGTGTGTGATACAATGAAAACAGGCCACTCAGGCACATTTCTGAGTGCAAACACTTTGGAGTAGAATCATCGTCAGAGCAAACACGGACTCCAGTGACTCTAGAGGCCGTTCTCACGCCATCCCATCTCACTCCGGCCGTCACGCCCCAGAATTCATTGTACATGTCTGTAATGGCCCCTCGCTGCTCTTTGTACAAGGATCAAATTCATGATAACACCGTCTCTCAGAACATATCGACAATTTGTATGATTTGGCTCTAATGTATCCCAGATGTGTATGATAGATGTTTTTGAAAGAAAACCATTTTTAAAAAAGTTTCTTTAAAGTCTTTTCAGCTCGGTCCAATTTCACATCGGCAATGATGACCTATTCTTCTTTCAGAATACAAGAGGAGCATTATCAGATGTGTGATAATTCACAGCTAAGGTGCGAAGATTCATACTGTTTTCATTAATAATGGAACATGGACTTCCTTTTATTAATTAGGTGCCACTGACAAATGACCAGATGAGATGTGGTAAAGGATTTTCACAAGTTTAGTAAAAAACAACAACATAAAAAGCAGTGATGTACAGTGGAAAAAGGTGCGTTTCAGTGTGATTGAGTGACCTGACTTTACCTCTGCATGACTGTGGTGCTGATGGTAAAACACAACAGCCTCAATGTGTCATATGACATCGATGAACCTTTGTAGTTTTCAAGAAACCCTCTCACAAGCAGAGAAATACATTTACAAAAAGAAAAGGTAAAATTGTGTTCCTGACTCCACATTTCGCAGTTTTTCATAAAAAAATAACTAAATAAATAAAGTAAAAAAATTCTCAGATGACCGATGCAGGAGGTGGATACACAACTCAACCAGACACTGTCCATTTAGCGTAATTCTAGCATGAATAAACGTGTATTAGGCATCAGTGGATTTTCTTCATTTGTGTAACCAAAGGTGCTTTTTTTTCATATAAAATTACTGTAGACTGTAAGATATGTTTACAAAATCCATCAATTTCTTAATAAAAAACTTTTCTAATATGCTTTTATAATATTGAAATATTTAATGTAATATATTAGAAATCTAAAAAAGTACCTTAATCAAATACATAAAGATAAGTAAGTACGAATAACAATAAATCTAGTCACAAAATCTATATAAAATGTGTTGAAAAAAAATGAATAATCAGTGTAAATCATGTGTATTATGCTACATAAAACCAATCTACCCCTTTTAGTAAAGAGTAAATAGCTTTTTATATTTGTCAATCATAACATAAACACAAAACTGGTGATAAATGTTACATTAGGATCTAATGCACTGTTTATGCTGAGGTAAAGATATCATCAGCTTTCATTTACCGTGCTTGGACAACTCAACTAGGCGCTCGCATACATTTTTCTGCCATAAAAAAAGGATACATCGTATCATCGCGTTTGTGCCTTCCAGCAAGTATAATCATGAGGGGGTGTAGGACAAGAAATAGAATACATTTTTTTCTGACTTTTCAACTTTCAGTATCACTTAAAGAGAAGAAGAGCAACTTTACGACAATAAACTTCCTTTTTTTAAAATTGTCACCCAGTCATCACACACTCTAATCAATTAGGGGAATCGGGACAAACAGCAAAAAAAGGTGTTTGCTGAGTTCTAGTACAATATTTTGATCACACACACAAAAAATGAGCGCAGCTACAATGCCTGTTAATGGGTTACAGTATAGTTTCAGTTTTTCAAACATTACAAGCCATGCCATTTAAAAAAAAACCAAAAAAAAACCTTTCAGACATCTATGCATTACTGCTACACATACAGTACTGCAGGAATCTAAGGTGAATGCACTCATGGAACCATGTGACTGTATGTGTCCTTGAAGCTCCAAATCTCTTTGTAAACTCTAACTATATCTTTTTACTACACCAAAGAAAAGCAAGCATTAGTTACAACCATTACACACGAGAAAGTAAAAGAGATCTTATTAAAGCAACGCTCAGCTCAGTTCAAGATATATTAGATTTGCTGAAAGCTATTCATATGTAAAACTACTATCATTTAAGTTCTGTTAGTTTATAACTTGAGCAGAAGCTAAAAAGCTTTTTATTTGCAGGAGGAGTTTATGCTGATCAAAAAAGAAAAAAGAAAATACGCTAAAATGTTGAGTCGATCAATAACAGTTTTCACAATTAATTAAACTGTTAATGTAACTTATCAAGCAAAACTGCTAAGGGTATATACAAACAAAATATTTTTGGGGGGGGGGGGGGGGGGTATTTTCAGAAAAGCTCCCTATCATAAACAGGGATATTTTCTTTAGACTCAAGACTCATCCCATGACTCAAAACAAAGCCACACCCTAAATTAGCCTAACCAACGTACAGCTAACAATTAGTCGATTCATTGTTTAGACACTTGACAGAAAATTAAATAGCTTAACTATTTTTAATGAATATTTCAGTGGTATTCTCATTTTTTGATAATTTTTATTTGATTTTATTTGATTTTATTTAGATTTTTTTGGATTGGGCACTTTTAATTTTAATATTTTCACGTTTTTTTTTCAAGATTTTTTTGGGGTCTGTTATTGCCTTAAATGGACAGGACAGTTTAACCTTGAGGGGGAGAGAAAGGGGGCAACATGCAGCAACGGGTAAAAACAAACAGAAAACAGGTGTTTGCCCTTTTGGTAGAATCTAAAAATAGTTATTGGTAAATTACCACCAATGCAAAACATTTTCAATGGACTCTCTCTGAGTATCCTCTGCCTTCACTCTTTTTCCCCTATAGGCTCTCTATGAACTCTGATTCCACCCAGCAGTGATGTTTTGACGCTGCAGAGGACTGCTTCCCATCATCAGATTTCAAGATTTCTTTCCGCTCTCCCTTTGATGTGTAACTCCCAAGTCTGCCTGAAGGGTGTTGACATGTGGCAGCGCGCCCAGTGACTTCTAAACTGCTCCAAAAAAGAAAAAAGAAAAAAAGAATGTGACGTGATGTGAATCACTGGGGAAAATGAGTGTAGCGGCAACAATGACACTGTATTCCTACCGTTAAAATGTCTCATGGTGATCCTTTCACAGGAAAGTGTAAAAGGACACAGGTTGTCTCTGCAG
>NC_056471.1:4837671-5000171 GCF_008729295.1 Plectropomus leopardus | reverse complement strand
CTCCCACATTTCCTGTCATTCTACAGCTGTCCTTTCAATAAAGGGAAAAATCCCCAAAAAATAAAAAAATAAAAAAACTCATTGTGTAAATATTTTGAGAAAATGCCAATAGTCAAGACTAAAATTTATATATATATATTATTTGCAAGGTATTTGGTTAAAAATGTTGTGACATTAGATCTTCTCCATATTGCTCATTTCTACTAGTATATAACCTCTGAGAGAAGAAACAACAATCAAGTTGAATTCATAAGCAACAAAATGCACCATTGCATGGATCTTGCTGCTACACCCCTGGCTGTTCTCATGCACTGTTCTATATATACCTACAAAGGTAAGACATCACAATTCACATTTACCCACTTAATCATGAACCAGCAATTTGTGTTATAGTCCCAGCAATCAGGAAGACTGCAATCAAGTGACCAATGTGCTGATAAGAGTAAAAAAGTAAGTAGTATAAAAACTCAAAGTCTGGTCAAACAAACACAGGACTTTCCCCCAAGAGACTGGTGTCTGTTACATGTGTGAAACCAAGTGAACTTTGAATTATTTTAAGGTACGTCATCACCATGTTTCGTTTCACTTTTCCCTAGCTTTCTAAAAATAATTTTCTAAATCTACTTATTTCTTCCAATTTGTGGAACATTTCTCACCCAAGCTGCTCATTGCCTTTTCCCTCATGTTTCTGAAAGAAATTTCACTGCACAATATTCACAACATTCAGTTTCTTTTCACATGTAGCCCTGTTTTGGTCACTAACTTCCGAGGGCTCTTTAGCTGCTGAATGCTCCACTATGGTCACCACTGAGCTTTTTCTGTGAAAACAGCTGCCTGCTGTGGCTGGAAATAGGCTTGATGAGAGCAGTGAGAGTGAATCAGAGCCCAAACAATGAACAGGAAGATGCCAGCGTTCCTCAATATGAGTAACACCTTTCACACTACACACAGCCATTGTTGGGATTGTGACACTGATTAGTGCAGCTTTAAAACAACACACTCACATGTACCTTGAAAAAAACGGGAATATATGAAGAATATGACCACTACACTTCTGTGATGACAAAAAATAACCATCTGAATGACCATCTGTCCAAAGTAATTATATACTGCTGGGAATATAGAGAATGAGTGAACAAAGCCATAGTTTGGCTTTAATATCTGAAAAATGTTGCTAAACTCATCTGTTTAGTTTCCCAAGTCCAAGCTAGCTATCATTTCTCACTTAACTGACTCCCAGTGATGATGTAAATACTAAGGGACTGTTTGTTATTTATGAGGAAGGAGGGGCTGGTACAAAAAGGGGGAGGCAAGTCAGATATTTTTTAAGCACTGGGGACGGACGTATGTTTTTTAGTTTGGCTTAGGGGATGGACCATAAATTGACCATAAACTCTTGAATTTTGTATTTATTTTTAAACACCGTGAACCCAGAAATGTGCTAGAGGGTTTTAAAAGGGATGCTTTGTTTAAAAATCACCAAAAATTACACTATTTATGACAGCAAGAAGCTGTTAAAATAGGAATTATCATTTAATTTTCCTATTCAAATTTCAAAGTCCTTGAACAGATCATGTACAACGATGCATCTGTGAGGAAAAAAAAAGAACAAAGCTGAGCTTGATTTGTGATATTTCAGCAAAATTCCATTATTCTGCATGACCCACTTAAAAGTTTGCCAAAAACTAAACAGTTCGCACTAACTAACCAGCATGCACGACAGAAGTGAAAACGGGGATTTTTTTCCAACTCCAGGATTTTATCTTGAACTTTTAATATACAAACATCAAATGGTGATTTTAAAAAAAAGATATCTAACATCTAATTCATGGTGGAGGGATGGTCATGCATTTTCCTCCAGTCACTTGAGGCTCAAGGAAGGGTAGAGGGTAAAAAACACAACAACAACAAAAACAGATTTAGACCCAAGCCACCCCACTGCTCTGATAAATAAAGAGTAGTTCCTTAACCATTTGAAACCTGGAGCTTCATCACTGTCCTTATGCTGCTTTCAGATGCTTTCCAGAAGAAAATCTTTAAACCCTGAGCAAATTGGTTTGATTTTTTTTTTCAAAACATGGGGGAAAAAGGCAGTGAGCAACTTAGTAAGAAATGTTGGACAAATTTCAAGTGAAAAGTAGATTTGGAAAATTATGTCTTAAAAAGCTAGGAAAAATTGCCAAGGGAAAAAAACTCAGAAAAAAACTCTCTGTATAGCTTGTGATCAAAATTACATATTAATTATTTTTATTATTTTAACTTTTTTTTGGACTGTTTTCCAATTTCTTTCTATTTCTCTTCTAATTTCTTTGAGTCATTTCTTCTGTGTTTTTAAAAGAAATCAAGCCAATTTGCTCAGGTTTCAAGGGATTAAATCTCTTTCTGAAGCTGATGTCCATTGTAATTAAAATACAGACCTCACTACATACTTTTAATTTTGTACCAAATATCAGCTATTGAAAGCTTTACCACAAATATTGCCTCAAAGCTCCCCTCATGTATCATAAAAACTACTATAAAATATCATCATGCACTAATCTGCTGCACCACGTACCGACACCAGAACAAACTACCTCAAAGCAAAGCCACAGAGTGCTTTGTGGTGTTTTATAGTACCCTCCACAGAACTGTCATAAGCCAGCTAAGCGTGCTTTATGGCACCTTGCAGAGCCAAAACTACCTGTTGTACAATAGGCTGACAGCTAAAGAAACACAAGAAATAATGAATGAGTAAAAGCCAATTATCCCTCTTCAGTGGCATAAACAAACTATCCTGCTGTTCCTACATGACCTCGTCTACTCTGCTGCAACACTCCGCCTGTCCTCCTTTTCCTTCAACCAATCTCTCTCGCCTTCTCCGTGCCTCTGAGTGTGTGTGTGTGTGTGTGTGTTTATCTGTGTGTCTCTGTGTGTCCAGTACAGCTTGCTAATGCTGGCAGGCAAAAGCATACACACACACACACACACACACGCACACACACACACACACAACACACACACACACACACACACACACACACACACACACACACACACACACACACACACACACATGCTGCTCCTTCGTCTGTCTTGCATATATACAAACTGGCAGGCAGTAGTGTGTGTGTGTGTGTGTGTGTGTGTGTGTGTGTGTGTGTGTGCGTGCGTGCATGTGTGTGTCTGCAAAAGATAATACAATTTTTGGGACTCGGCAGCAGTACCTCTTCTTCTATGTTGCTATGGTAACAAGCTCCGGACCAGAGAGTGAGAGCGAGAAAGATGGATAGAGAGACCCCCAAGGACACACACACACAGACACACACACACACACACACACACACACACACACACACACACACACACACATGCACACACTGCATACATGCCTCCACACCACCTTCTCCTCGCTCTCTCTCTGTCTCAGACAAAGGCTTTTCCAGCCAATTATCCGGCCCCAGCACATGAAGGGTTAACAGCTGCTCAGTGTCTGTACCACAGAGATTTTACCTCGAGCCATTTGGTCTTGGCTGTAATCGCCGCACACTATTCTGCAGCGTTACATGTATGCCAACTATGTGAAATAGCATTCTCTCATTGTGGGAAATTGCAATAACAGCGTCCCAGCACACACATTACATGCCAGCAGAGTGACACAGTCTGAGTAACCGAGCAGCAGCTGACCACGCTGAGGCTGACCACGCTCACTGGACCTACAGTGACAATAAGCCATTAATGTCATTTTACTTATGTGATTAGTATATCCTCAGTGAGCCAAAATCAATATATCACTATTTTATCTCATATATATATAAATATATACATACACATTTTAGAATCAATTAGTCATAAAGTCGGTCTGAATCAATAGATCTGTGCTTATTTACAATGACTAAGAATCAAACAATTTTAGCATCACATTTCCTCAGATTTGGTAGATATGTGTTTATGTGTTGTTAACTCTTTAAAAGCTCCTGAGGAAATTGGATTTTATATTTAAAAAAAAAGAAAGAAAGAAAAGGGAAGGAAAAACAAATAACCAAAGCAAGGAAATGACCTGAAAAAAGTAATAAATGCGACTTATAATTTTGTAACATACTTTTAAATGTTATTAGAATACTAAATACAGTTTTTCCCTAGCTCTTCCCTTTTTCACCTTGACATTTTTCCAACACTTTTTAAAAATAATCTAAATCCACTTATCTCCTGTAATTTCGGTAACATTTATTGCCAAGTTGCTCATTGCTTTTTTATGTTTTTGAAAGAAATCGCACCAAATTGTGCAGGCTTCAAAGGTTTTAATACCTGTAAACGGCGTCTGAAAGCAGCACAAGAGAAGTTTAAAATGGTTAAGTTAGCAAACTTTTTTTTTTCTTTTAAATTAATTGCACATCCAGCACACATGGAGCTCCATCAGCAAATGGAATTGTGTTTCTGGCAAAAAAGAGCTTTGTCATTTTAACAGTCTTTCTCCTTTTAGCTCCTTTTTGGTCTCAACCAACTCCAGAGGTAAAATATATCTTTCTCTGAGCTGATAAATGTTCACTATCAATTTGCCAAAGTTTTGTCTGCTGTTTGGTGCTAGACAGGAAGTGTAGAGCTGCAGCCAGGGAAGTAGTTGATGAGTTACTTTGCACGGCAACCTTTATCCTTGAGGTATCACAAGATCCTGGGAAAATCACAGGATCACCATTTCCTGTGAAAATCTTGTCAGGCTTCAGATAAGGTGTTCATGACCAAATCAATCAGTGTCCTGTGAGCAGGTGTTGTTTAGCTGTGTGAGACGGATATTTGTGATCCGATCTCCTAGGATAGCGAAGGAATGATCCGCCCTGATGATTGGCTAGTACTGGTTGCCTTTGTCGGTTGTTGGTAAGGTTTAGTCAAAAGGTGTGGGATTGGTTAAGGTTATGGTAATAATGTCAGGATAAGCCAATCAGAGACAGAGTAAGGCGGGCCATTCATTTGCTGTCCTAGGAAATGTAAATTTGCGCTCAAGACAACACAAAGAGGCTTCTGTTCAAAACAACAACGGCGACTCCTGGCAGCATTGATGCTGCATTAACATCAGTTATTTCAGAACTTATTTACAAGAGAGGAAAGAACAGTATTGAGCGCTTTTCTTGATGGAAAATATGTTTTCACTTTTTTCCAAACTGGCCTGTGATAGATGGTGATGGACAGATGCATCCGATCATGTGCCAAGTATTTTTTGAAAGTGCCTGCCCTTTTCCAAACTGTTTCCAACAACAGTTTCTCAGATGCAACAAAACAGTGTGAAAATAAATAAGGCAGTGAAAATAAAGTTGTGGGCCGTAAAAACCAAAACAAGGAAGGACGCCAAAACGCTCCATGGAACAGATCATTCTCTGTGGGTACGTCATAATGAACACATTACACATTGTCATTTCATACATTGTTTATAATGATGATAATAATAATAATAATAATAATAGTAAACATAAATGCAACTTTAAATTGATTGTTTTGCATTTTATTTTCAGTTGTTAAAAATGTGGTTATTTAATCTCACTTTGACTACTTGCTCAGATCACAGAAAATATTTGGTTAAATTGAATAAAATCCCATTGCATATTTAAATTTAAGAAAACTGAATTGTAAGGTCACACACTTACAGTACAAAGTAGTGAGAACCTTAAAAGCAGTCTAGATCGAAATATTTACCAGGCGGCAGAATACAAAAATGCTGTTTCATTGTTGTTGCAGACTTTTGTCCAGATTTGTCGACCTTGGAGAAAGCAAAGCCTCCCATTTTCAGGTGGATAACTCAAAATAGAAGAGTGAGAAAGTATGAGTGCACTGGGAAAAGGAAGAGACGCTGAGTACACTCACATCCACAAAATAGTCCAGTTTTTGCCCTTATTTTGAAAAGGACAACATTCCTATTGTAATGAAAATAAAATTTTCCGTAATTTTCTGTTTATCATCTCATGCTGGAGCTGCATGTCATTTTGCTTCCTTGCATCAAAATAGGATGTTTGGACTTGTTGGACTTCCTCTTTCCTTCCTTCACCTTCTTAATAAGATTAATGCTGCAAAAAATTGTGGATATCCAAAAACCTGTTTATATCTAAGACTTTCATGAAGTTAAACAGCAGGTGTGTTTCTGTGAAATGTGGGCTTTTTTTGTCTAACCTGCATCTCTACGCAACAGTTTTGCAAACTGTTGGCGATTTTGTTTGTGTACAACGCATCCATGACAACGCACCGCACCAACCGTAAACAGACAATAGGCTGTGTGTTGCGAACTGCAGAGAAAATCCCAGTCAGGACAAATATTCTGAATTGCCTGTAAACATGCCCAAATCATGCTTCTAAAACCTGGGAGATTTAGGGATTTAGTTCTGTCAAAAACTTGAGAAGGCAATGTGAAATTTAAAAGAAAATGACCTAGAAATTAGCAATCAAAACAAGACAAAACAAAAACAAAAATTCTGAATAATTTTAAGTAAAGTTCTCTGTACATTTATTTTTTTCCTAGTTTTAAAAAATTCACTCGCAGTTCTTGCCAAGTTGCTCATTGCATTTTCCCCCATGTTTAAAAAAAAAAAATGTAATTTGCAATTTGCTTTAGGAAAAGCATCTGAATGCAGCACAAGGAGAGTGATGTCTATCCAGGTTGTAAGGGGTAAATTGGAAAATGTTAAACTCAGAGAACAGCCTGATTTGGAATATTCAAATATGCTGTTTATATGACCCTCATCAAATTCAGAATATCGTCATATTCGGAATAATATAGGCATATTGATGTGCATGTAACCATCTTACAGAGAGGCAGGGCTGAAGTCTACACAGAGAAAAGGCATTTTTGAACACATAAACCTCAGTAAAGACCAGAGCAGACAGACTGACCAGCTGGCTGCTGAGAGCCTGATACAGACAGCTGTCAGGGATCTCTTGTGAGCACTTTAATCGCTTACTGCAGGTGTATGGAAATCCTCAGTCATCTATCTTACGTCTGAGGAGCACTGCGGCCTGTTGGCGCTAACTTCAGGCGTTACCAACTTCTTTGAGAGAGTACAACACAAAGCCGGCGGCTCCACTTCGGTGTGCTTACATGTAAGGTGGTGAGGGTGATCCACGTATCATCGCCCTGCTTATTCACACAAATAGAAGCAGAGCCAGGGTGGTATTTGTTGACTTCTCAAGTGGACTCAAAACGCAGTATTGTCCGTCTCGTGGGCCACAAGCTGCTTAGGCTGAATGTAAACCCTCAGCTGATCCGCTGAATGCTGTCTTTCCTAATAGCAGGTCAGAGTCAGTGGACACAAGCCCTGAGGGTTCTGTATTATCAGCAGCGCTGTTTACTTTGCATACAGATGACTGCAGGAGAACAGGCCCTGATATGTTCTCTCTGAAACACTCTGATGACACCGTAATCCGGCCGCGTTTAAGAGGCTCCTGAGTGCCGCCGGTGCTTTAGCTTCCTGGAGGAAAAGCAATCACCTTGCTATGAGAGCATCCAAAACAACAGGGATGGTTATAGACTTCCCGTGTAACCTAACACCCCCATCAAATCTGACAGCGGATAGCCGAACCATCGAGCAGGTGGATGAGTGTAAGCACTTGAGCACTATGACCGGCCACAGGCTTCATTTTTAAGAGCAATGACGAGCAGATCCTCTCAGGATGTCAGAAGAGGCTCTTGTTGAGAAAATGCAGGTGTCTGCATTTGCAAAAGTCCGTGACACAGGCCCTTTTTTTTTTCTTTTTTACAGATGTTTTACTGAACTGGTGTCGAGGTTTGACATCATTGTCTGGTTTGGATCTCTGTCTGAACCCCAAACAAGACTGTTAGTGGAAAAATCATCAGCCAAAATCTGCCAGACCTCACAGCCGTTTACGAAGAATGATTCTTCGGAAAGACTGAACAATACCTGCAGACTCAAACCTCACACTGAGTATGAGCCGCAGCCAGTGGAGCATGTCTTCAGCTCTCTGGATTTCACAACTTGTGTCAGGAATAGACTTTAGAACATTTTGAGATGATCACTTCTGATTGTTAGAAAAATATTCTGAAGACCACCTCTCTACATATAAAAAAAGGAAAAAAATGGGGAAAAAATAAATTGGGCTATAAATATGTGTTGCTGTTAATGTTGTGATGACTTTCAGTTGTGCCTGAAGCTTGTACCTTTTCCTCAGGAAATATTCTTTGAGCTTCCCAACACATCCCGACTGCTTTGTGTTTAAGTGTCTCTGGAGCTTCTGTGGTTTTTAGCACCTCATTTGACAGGATTTCACCACATTCTACACTTCTGCTCCACATCACTGTCTACCAGTATGAATCCAAATTTAATGTAATCAGGGACATATTTCCTCAATGCACGCTTTGGAGCCTTTACTGGCACAGGTTTTTTTTTCCTACATTACTTTTTAATGTCAAAACCTGATCCATTTTGTGTGACTGCATTTTAGGCAACACTAGCTAGCTAACAAAGGCAAAACATGTTTGTCTAATATAGATAGACTGATGGACTAATAAAAAGGTACTAAACCTGCTTTGCTTGGAGGCCAGTTTTGCAACAGATTTTCTGAATTTTTTAGGATTTTAGGACTTTTTGTTTCTAGGATCTTAGGATATTTCTAGGATTTTATGACATTTCTATGATTTTCAGATATATTTAGGATTTTAGGATGTTTCTAGGTTTTTATGACATTTCTAGGATTTAAGGACATTTTTAGGATTTTTCGGACATTTCTAGGATTTTCGGACATTTCTAGGATTTAAGGGCATTTCTTGGTTTTTTGTCATTTCTAGGATTTTATGACATTTCTAGGATTTTAGGACATTTATAGGATTTTCGGATATATTTAGGATTTTAGGATGTTTCTAGGATTTTATGACATTTCTAGGATTATAGGACGTTTCTAGGATTTAAGGACATTTCTAAGATTTCAGGACGTTTCTAGGATTTCAGGACGTATCTAGGATTTCAGGATGTTTCTAGGATTTTAGGACATTAAGGGCTTAGCTAGGACCTCTGTTGGGGGATGCAGATGATCCTCCACTGGCACTTTGACCAACAAGCTCTATTGGGATGTTTTATGCACTCTGGCAGCTTATGGATACCAAAAGTAGAAAAACAATTCTCAGTGTGAATCACTCTTTATTCACTGTGAATTAGTAAAAGTTTGTGGGGGGGGAGGCCAGATTGGGCCCATGGGCTGTAAGTTGAGTATCACTGGGCTATTGTGTTGTGATTGCGTGGTGATATTCAGATGTAACTGGTTTAAATTATACATCTTAATTTGAAAATTGTAATACTATTAAGACTTATTACTATTAAGTCTTAAGCAAACCCACACTGACACAAAGAGAACATGTAAACTCCGCACAGAAGGGCGCCCCCACCCAAGGCCCAAACCACAGTGCTAACCACTACACCACTGTGCCGCCTAAAAAATGTAACTAGTTCAAATGAACTTGTCTGCCCTCCCACATAGTCAACCATATCTTAAACGTGCTTAGAAAATGTTCATTTATGGTCCCTACGCAGCCTCACTTCAGTGAACTACTGTACAGTATATCCACCTCTCTGTATTCATCAGACAACATCTGCAAGGACTTTCACAGCTCCCTCTATGAGCTCATACACACAAAACACATTGCATAAAGATGAGCTGTTAAGTTTATAGAGCTCTGCTAGAGAGATCCAGTATTATGACAAAGCTCTACTGCAATCTCTTTCATCAGTTACAACTAAAAAGAAGAGAAGTGCTAATACAGTAGCAATGACATATGTGTGCAGCAATGTGTTGGAAAAAACTCTAATCATTTAAATCTGTTGTACAATAGGTTCTTTCTGATTTTAGACTTTTCCCACACAATCCAGGATTAGCAGACGAGTACCTCAGTATAAGGCTCAAAATGTTTTCTTATTTGCCTGAAGAATATTTTTGAAAAATGTAAAAAAAATATTGAGCTTTGAAGATGAGTCTGAAAATATGAGGTGAACACACACAAACTCAGATATGGGCTTCATCTCATCGAACCATTTAAATGACGAATCTCGGAGGAGTAAACATCCTCCCTTTCTGTCTTTGTCTGTCTGGCGGAGCTGTACCTGGGGGCTCCAGGAAAGGGCTTGACAGGACAGCCGTTGTTTTCTAGGTCAGTTCTTCCTGCATGGCAGACCATCAAGGCCACCCACGTACCTGGTCGCTGCACCGGGGATGTGATGTTTTGAGGGGCCTCGTTCTTCAGCAGATTCAGACAGACAGGGACTTTGTGTTCTGTCAGTGTGAAAACGTCAGGCGGGACCTGGAATCTGTTTTTAGTTGTTATCCCTTCGCAAGCACAGGCTGGCTCATGGTTATGTGGCGCTGCAGACTAACACAGCCAGCTCCAGAGGAGAAAAAACACACACTAGAGTGGAGTCAGACTGAAAGATCAGTTTGTCAATACACTGGGCAGACTATGTCCTGTATTACAAGATAGATATTGTCCAGTTAGTGTGAGCCCTCTCAAATGATGAATTAATTGTATTGATTCAACATATAAAGGGATGATCTTAATCTTGAAGGAAAAGTACAAGATTTTAGGACCTACGCCCATTTTCTTTTCTTGTTGAGAGTTAGCTGAGAGGACTGATACCAATCAAAAGTCTGAATGATAAAATGAAGCTGAAGCCAGAAGACCATTAGCTTAGTTAGTATTTGCACAATTAAAAGGCTGCAAATCAATCAATGTGCTCCAATCCCCTTTTCCCCTTGAAAGTTTGCTGTCCTTGAGCTGAGAGGCATTGGATTCAGCTGCAAGATGAGAAATGAAGAACCCATTAAGGAAGCTTAAAGGGACAGTTCCCCCTAAAAATGACATTTCAATCACTATCTACGCACCCTACAAGTCGGGTGAAGTTTTATAGTTCACAAAACACTGCTGTAGGTTCAGGGGGAAAACCCGTTGCACTCGTCTCCCAAACACTTGAAACAAATGGTGACCAGGATTCAATCATTTACATAATGAAAGCACAAAATATCTCCATACTGCTTGTCCAAAGTAATCCAAATGTCCTGAAGCCCCAATGTGCCAAGTTGTTTTGAAAACGACATTGGCATCATATTTTTAGTCTTGTTGTAGCCTGTAGCTCCTAGTGTTCAGCTGTATTCACATATATGCACTCGCGCAAGACCATCGAGAGCTCACGGTATCTGCACGCCAGTGTTCACATGCTATCCTGAAGCAATATCGATATTATATTGATATATGGTCAAAAACAGTGATATTTGATTTTCTCCATATAACCAAGCCCTAAGACTGCGTACTTCATAAGATGGAACCTAAATCCCACGGCATGATATATCTTTACATTCTCCATTGTATTTCATGAAAATATTTAATAAAAAGACACTGTATCTTCTATGGTTGTATTTCAGTGATCCAAGATTTCTGCTGAAACACTGAAGTGATCTTAAGTGCAGCTTAAGAAATCTATTTTCAATGGTATACAACCCATTCATTCATACATTTATTCATTCATTGTCCGTAACCGCTTGTCCTCAGAACCTGTCCAGCATGTCTTTGGAATGCGGGAGAAAGCCGGAGACCCCAGAGAGAACCCATGCAGGCACAGGGAGAATATGAAAACTCCGCACAGTAGGGCCCCCGCCCATGGACTGAACCTCGTTTCAACCTGGGATTGAACCGGTGACCTTCTTGCTGTGAGGCAACAGTGATTGTATATAGCCCAAAAGCATACATTTACTAATTTTCCTTCAAGGACTTGACAATACTGTATACAAAGATGGACGACATGACAGTCACCCAAAGTGTATTAATCTCCCCCTGGTGTCTGGCTGCAGTAAATGACTCCATCATACATTTTTTCCCCAAAGATCTTTGTTTTTAAAAGTTTGGTTTTAATGAGTAATACAATTATACTAAAGGGGGCTTTTCTGCCATGACTGTTAAGCTGTGACAGCCAATCGATGTATTCGCATCGCTCACGATTGGTCGGACAGGTGTTTTGCCAGGAACGCCCCCACTGCGGATATCACTACTGCGCACAATCAGGCTCTCAATAACATCACCCTCGTAGGATGGCAACATCTGTATCTCAGATTACCTAACTTGAGCATGGGGGGGTAAGTGGGCCATCTTCATATACAGTCAAAGTACAGCACGAAACACCCTCGTTTCCGCGCCCTAGACCCTCGTTTCAGATAAGGAAAACCTCCTTCAACAAAGCTGAAGAAAGTTAATACCAGATGTGGTCGCTTAAAATTTCTGAGTTAAATTTACGCTACTGATACTGAAAATTGTCACAAATTATTACTCCTCTGCAGCTTCATATCATCAGTGTAAATATCACTCAGACTACTACTCGAGAAGCCAGTCAACAAGTGAGCAGGCAAGTTGCGAGTATCCCACACATCTCAAAGGTTACTGAAAGGCATCAAAGCAGCCGTGAATCAGGCAGCTGCTAAACAACAACCTTGGCCTTTATAAGGAACCAGCCACAGGTCTCTCAGTGATGGGAGAGTAAGTGGAACTAGAGAAGAAGTGGGACTGATGGCCATTTTGTGAAAATGAAGCATTCACAAATCAGATTTTTTTTTCTCAGCTACAAAAAACATGAGAGCACAAAATTTAAGTTACAATCCACATATCAAAACAGAGCATCAATGACAAAAAAAATGTTCATTTCTTGTGTAAAATTGCCAATAGTCCCTCAGTCAAATCATTTGTAACACTATCTAAAAAAGGTTGGCTGACTTTTTAGGGCTCACTTAGTACTTTTGAAAAAGATAAAGAAAAAAACCTCCAGAAAGTAATTACATTTGGATTCTCAGCACAGTGCTGTGTAACATTTTAGCGATCTCTTTTTAGTCTCTAGAAATAGGAAAGTTGAAAATTATCTCTGACAAAAATAACTAAAGCATGATATTATAAAATAAATGAGGAAAATATTACAAATCCCCATGAAGCCAAAAGACTTGAGTCTAAAGGATTTAGTTTGATAACATGGTGATTAAACTGAGAGAACAAGAGTGATAAAAGAGGAAAACCTGAGAGAGAAAGAATAAGACACAAGAATGAAAACAGTGGGGGAGAAAGGACAGCGTTAACAGCATACAGAGAGATGCCAGGCATTACTTGTTTATGTGAGAACTTGCGGGAGGTGGTATGTATGTTAGGCTTAGTGTTTATGTGTTGTTATTTACAGTAGCATTAACAATTTGACCTGGTTTCCTCCTTTCTTTCTTTTGAGGTTCAAGCCCCGCAGGGTCTGAGACTCGATTGTTTTTGCTCAGGTTTCTTATCCCTATTATTCTCCTCCTGCTGTTTCACAATGTCCCCCTGGGAGCCTGCAGACTTGTGTATAACCACATATCTAATGATGTGCAAATGCTTCAAAACAAATGTTGCTCCTATTTGCCAAATGGTGGCGCTAAAAATAACACAACCATTAATGTGTACTACTGCAATCAATATTTTATGGTTTTATCTTAAAGTCTATACTTTATTATTATGGTTACAGTGTCTCAAAATGATGTGCTAGTGATGACTGATTTATATTCAATGACTTCACCCCCTGGTTTGTGAATTCACTGTTAAAGTTTCAAGTTTAGCATTTTTTTTTAAAAAATTGGGGGTGTTTTGTGTGGACAGCCTTAATTATGCGTAACTTTAATCCTTAATAAAACTTAAATGGGTGAGTTAAATTGCATTTAACATGGTGGTCTATAGGGATTGACTCTGTTTTGGAGCTAGCCTCAAGTGGCTATTGGAGGAACTGCAATTTCTGACACTTTCACATTGGCTTCATTTTTACTAATTTTATTTCCACGAATTCTAATAATTTAGTATCATTATATTCTTTGAGAAATTAGGGGCAGGGTGAGGCAGATTTTCTCTTAGTAAATCCAAGGGTAGGGTGAGTTGGGTCAATTTTTTTAAGAATTGAAACTTTAGTTACAGCCCCTCTCCCAATTGCTAATAATTTTTGTACACCCCCTTAGGCTAAAGTTTGATAGGCATACACTGTGCCAGCAGGTTGTCTTTGTTAAGGATTTCTAAAAAGGCTTGAGGAATGAAGAGAACCCAGTATCATACAAGAAAATTACCTTTTTTTTTTAAATTATTTAATTGCATAAACATTGTAATTTTGTGTAACAAATGTCCTCCCCTAAGATGTGTTTTCTTACTTTGCCATGCACTAAAATTATACTCCAAAAAATCAATCCTCTTGGGGTGTTATTTTCAATAAGTTAACAAAATAGTATATTGCAGTTATTCTTAATAGAATTTATTTCATCAAGACCAAACTCATCTCAAGAGAATGAGTAAGACAAATGCTTTATAATTATTTTAAGAGGAGGAAGAAAACACACAAAAGCATAAAAGATTTCTTTTCCAGTCGTCTATTGACTATCGCACTACAAGCAACATGAGGGGGGAATAATGATGAGAACATCAAAGAGATGATTTGAAAGACAAACTAAGAAACACCAGTGGAGAGATGTGGGACTGCGGGCAACAGTAAACACAAACAGTAGGACCAACCGAGCGCACAAATGTGTGTGTCCAGTGAGTGTGTGTGTATTGACACAGACCCATCTCTTCTTATCCTGTTGTGTGTGTGAGTGTGTGTATACTCAAACACATACTATACGCTCGAAGATGACTCAAACTGGGAATAAGGAATTGTTCTCCCCAAAATGCATCAGATCCAGTTCCCAAGAGCTGAAAAATGCCCTGAGACTACTTTAAAAAAATCACACTGATGAATCATGCTTCACTTGACTTCATCTGTCATCATTTGTGTGTGCGAGCCAAACTTAATGAAACTAAAACACAGCAGACCATCAGATACACAAAACAACACCTCAGGATCAATACACATTTAGACAGCCACTACGTGGTTACAGATGCGCATACACAGACACACATAATGCAAATGTGCGCACACACACGGTTGAACACGAGCCAGACTCACACACACACTTAGCGTATTGATTGAGCTCCCTGTTAGCCATTTTCTCCACTAGCTGTACGGGCAGAGTGAAGGCTTACAGCTTGCAGTCTGGCCTCACCAAACCACTGCCATCTATCTACAGGTTAATGAGGCTCAAATAAGTTTTTTTCTTTTTTCTACTGTGCTTAGCAGTAGTGGAGTCAGGATTACACATGATTATAAATGATACACCTGGCTGCCTAGGATGTTGCAACAATATGTACAGTATTTTAAAATGGTCAGTCCTCACTGAGAAACACAGAATGGAGGAGTAACATGTGAAGTAACTATTCTAATTACCTCATCAGAATGATGAAACTTATTACATTTATTTACTTTTGTAAGAAATGTTTTAAAAGGGGTGATAGAGCTGCAAAGACCTAAAAACTTAAGTGCATAAATGATGTGCTCAGATTTGTCTCAATGGCTTTGCTGACCCACATGGTCCAAAAATACACCAAAAGAGGCATTCCTGCACAGCAAAACGATGTAAAACAATTATTGTTTTAACATATAAACTTTTTACTTAAAATATAAATTGTTTTAAATAAGTAACCCCATAATTTTTCTCATTAACTGCCCTGCAGGGAAAAAAACTGTTAGAAAACAGCTTATGCTGATAGCTGGTTTTAGTTGGTCTTAGCTGGTCTTAGACTGTCTTAGATGGTCCCGACCCAGTTCATGCTGGTCTTTGATGGTTTAGCTGAGTGGGCCACCAGCCAGAGGTACTGGTGTGACCAGCCTGTCAAGCTGCACACATTTATCTTTATGCATATCCCCTGACAGTAGACTTAACTGATGTATGCCTTTTGCTTTTCATACTTCCCCCTCATTACACTGTTTGTCTCCATACTTAAGGACGTTGATTTGGTTCCAATGTTAGAGGAGCTTCAATGCATAAACCAGCTGGAGAGACCATCTCAAGCTAGTATGACCAGCTAAACCATCAAAAATTGTGCAAAAACATACCTTATGCTGGTCAAACAGCTTAACCATCTTAAGTTGGTCAAGCTATTTTATTCAGCGTGCAACTGATTACAGTAACATTTATCTTGTAATTTAATTGATCCCCAACACTGCATGTAATACTAGTGTTGATGTGCCCGAGAAGCAACAGCAGTTTCTATGAGGATTTGTGCATTTGTGTCGTGGGCATGCTCGGAGGTCTTGACTGGATTCGGAGAATTCGGGGGTTGAGAAAGGATGGATACGTAGTATTGATGCTGGCGGAGCGTGTAAAAACAATTTATCTGCAACAAATGTTCATGCTATCCGCTGCAAGCTGTTTCCTAATGTCAAATGTACAAAACAAATGAGATCTTCTTTCCTTTTTAAGAGTAGATACAGGACCTCAAGAGCAAATTCCACCGAGGAGGAGATGTTAGAGGTCAACTTTTAAAGCGAATGCTAATGGCTATCACACAGACGCCCCGTGAACCCAGCATGGGAGTCTGCCAAAGACTCCGAGACTTTAAGACCACAGCCTGGGAACCACTCGACTGGTGCACACACACAAAAACACACAGAGACATACTGCTGAAGCAAGAGAAGCTGAGAGAGATGGGGATACGCAAGCTCCCACATTCACACAGAAAATAGATCTTTGTGTCCTGCTGGCTTTCAGACAGACAAATTGTCTGTCTCTAGATAATGGAGTCTCAGAAGTGAGGATGAGGAGTTGTGCTGAAATTCATCTATTCATAAAAAATAAGACAGACAGAGAGAGAAGATGTGGAAGAAGTCAGAATGAAATAGGAGAGAGTGAAGAAGACATCTCGACAGTAATAGAGATAGGAGGGCCTCAGACAGAGAGGGGGCATGTTAATTAGGGAGTAGGTTGATAACAAATGTATTAGCGGGCCTCTGAAGGAAGGCAGAGGAGAGGAAGAGGGGTGAGAGAGATAGGAAAAGGTTAACAGAAAGAGGAAAGAGAGGGGAGACACTGCAGAAGAAGGTAGAGAGAGACACAGGATAATTATGAAGTGGTTGATAAAGAGGTAATAAATGTCCAGGAGTGACAGAGACAGAGGAGCAGTGGAGGAGAAAATGAGGACTGGGATCCTTTTGATAATAAACTTTAAGCATCGAATAAAAAGTTATTAACACTTTTATTTATTAACTTTGGGGAGCGACACTTGAGTGGTGATGTTGTAAGATTGGAAATGATGAAATAAGGGAAGAAGCAATTTTTGGTTCTAAAAACGTTCTGAGGATGGTACAATGCAACCTATGCAATGTTTTAGTAACGTTTTTAGCAGAAGCTTTCTTTTAGTTCCCAATTTAAAAAATGTTTTTTTAATTATTGACATACATTACATTTTCATTTAAAAAAATTGTAAGGACCATTATTATTATTATTATTATTATTATTATTATTTTGGTTATTTCAAATAAATTACTTTCTATTACTTCATTGAAAAATCCACAAATGTTTTAAAATCTAAAATTAATTCTGATACACAGCTTTCTCTAGAGAATGTTACAATGGCACTGCATTGTATCTAAATTCTTAATACACATAAAAAATAAGGTGTAAAAATGCATACCATAACTTTCACAATCACAATTTGAACATGTAGTATGGAAATATGTTGAGATAGTTCAGCACAGTCTCCAATTGGAAGTCTTTCAGTTCCAGCATCATGAAACAATTTCTACCAACACACCATGCATTGCCATAATGCGCCACAAAAGATCGATATTTTATAAAAAAGTACACTTTTGTGCACTTACTGTGAGACGTTAATCCAATACTATGCTTTATTCATTTAAGACATTTCCTGCAAGAAGTTAAATCTAAATATTAATATTTCTGTTCATTCCCAAGTCCCAAACCGTTTAACTACTAATCCCTGTGGCTCTTCCCTTCTCTGGATAGCCCAGGGGACGCACAGACATCCGCACACACTAAGCTGGTCTTTGGGGAGCCGGGTCCTCTCCTTCAGGGGAAATAAAAACCACTGAAATGTCTTCATTTCACCACTTAGTAGTTTGCTGAGTGTAGTGAGAATAGAGAAACAATAGGCTGGATCATTATAGTGAAAATATGCATTACCTTATCATCTTCCACTTCATACTAATGTATTGTAACATACTGTAGGTGTTGCAGCATCTTGCAAATTTTAGAGTTCATGAGGTTTTTTTTTCTCTATCTTTGGCTTTTCCCATGGATCAGCTGTCAGTCAAACAGCTTCTGCACTGTACTTTCCAGACATCACCTGCCAATCAAAACTTGTGTGTGTGGTCTTTTTATTCAGTTTTCTCTATTGGTGGAGTTTGAATTGCTGTAGTTGGCGCTCTTTTCTTTGTGCAGCCATGCAGCTCATGCTAATCTTCTCTTTAAGACAAACTAATGGCAGACATTAAACATAACTTGGATTTGCAAAGAAATTTGTCGAACAGCTTTCTCGTATTTTGCGTCCCGGTGATTGAATAACCTTCAGGACGTACTACAGCTTAAGGGCATCGTCACACATAACCGAATACAAGCGAGTAACTATTGCCTGCCGAGGTGACATTTGTTTGTATTTTTCATGATCAATATCGCACAATGTCTAATACTGAACACGGCAACAATCAATATCTCCTCCGCTCATACTCCTTTGTTTTTTGCTATGGCTGCGACTTTGCTGGTTAAATTTCACCAAAGTGCAAATCCCCATGATGGAAATAGGCAAACTGCCACCAGAAGTTTGAATGAAATAAAAAGTGAACAGGAGGTAAATATTTGCCAATGTTATGCACACGTGTGACCATGCCCTATTGTTTTTACCTCCTAGGGAGAGTTCTTTAACTAGCTACGTGGTGCTTGGTGATCTACCAGTACATGGTTACTTCCTTTTGTGCGCTGATACCAAGCAGCAACCTCTGCAACTAAAAACTGAAGCCAACAAAGAAGTGCCAAAAACTACTTAGAGCCACTTGAAGCTGTCTCCAAAGGCGGATCAATCCGCACAGACCCCCACTTTTGTTCTCAAACTAATTTTCCATTCATGACAATTGTATGGGGGGTGAATCTTGAAACTTTTTCAATAAACTCCTTTGTTTACATTTTATCAAGATTTAAAATTATGCATAATTAAAGGTGCGCAGCTTTGAGTGACAGACTGTGCTGAGAGTGTCGCTACATCGATTATTCTTCCAGTCTGTGGGTGATACAGGGGTATATGTGGTGCTATACATTTCTGACAGAGACAAGAGGAAAATATTTATTTTTTAATTTGGGTTGAACTGGCCCTTTAAAATGCTTTTTTAAATTTCCCTTGTCTGTTTTTTTTTTTTTTTTTAATATTTTTTAATATATTTTTTAATTCTTCTTTTCTGTAATGGTGTGCTATCTTGGCCAGAACTCTCTTGAAAAAAAAAAAGATTTTAATCCCAAGGGACTTCCTGGTCAAATAAAGGTTAAATAAGTGAATAAATAAAATCACTTCCTGAGCTCTGCAGGAGTTTCCCCTGAAAAGACAGACCTGCATGACATCAAGCATTTACAGCAGCAAATAATAAAGCTTTAATAAACTGAAGGCCACTTTTAAAAGCTGCTTTGTAAAGAGAATAATAAATCATACGATTGTGCAAATATGCTGCTGATAATTACCAGAAATTGTGATTTTACTTTTTAAAAATGATCAAGTTAACGTCCCCACAGCGGTGAGCTGAAGCAGTTGACTTTGCAGTGTACAGTCCTAACTGTGCTCAAAAATTAAAACATCAAGATGTTGCGGTAAAACATCTCTCTATGGAGAGCAGGACAGAGCGGTCCCATGTCAAAAATGCAGGTGTTGTGCTTTGATAAGAGCATCATTAGGCAGTGTGTTAGCAAATGTCTTCGGGGTTCTCGTGTTAACACTGTAGACCAATTACAGTCAAACACACGCACTCTCTCTCCATCCCTCTCTCTTCTTTTACTCTCTGCGTTTCTCCGAGGTCTCGCTGCCTCTTTCTACCCGCTGTAAATAATGTAATTTGTCACAGACAGGCCTCCATGTAGGAGATGACCTTTCGAAACCTCACAGTAAATTGGCCACGGCTAGAAAAGCTACGTCATTAGCCCTCTCTGTCTCCGTCTCTGTCTCGCTCACACTTCCTCTCACGTCTCCCTGCTTTCAAATTCAGTTTTATTATTTCTGTTTAATTTTAAATTCAGTGTTTAATCTACTGTCCTGTGAGGCTAACTAGCTCTATAGCTCCGTCTCTTTCTGTCTCTCACTGTGCTGCAGTCACACGCACACGCACAGAATCGTAAAGCCTTAACCTTTCATTTAATGGGGGTTTTGATTAGCTGATGTGACCAAAGTGTTTTCATTGAAACACTCTCAAGCACTTCGCGCTCTGTATTAAGTCCGTCCTTGTGATATTTATGTAAGCCGATCATTTATTTATTTATTTTATTTCTGCAGAATTTATCCATTTTGTCTTGTGTCAGTTTGTTGACTCTGTATCCATCTACACATTAAATCGTGTAAAGCCCAGTTTGCACAGGACCAGAATTACCTGGGGACTTCTAGTCATTTTTAATAATTGCTATGTCTGTAATTTTTAAAGTAATAATTCCAAAATATCTACCATATTTCACTAAACACAGAGGTTATGCGATAATATTATTCCCTTGTGAATCGGCACCTCAGTGATTCAGGGTCGTATTTGTAAGTTTTTTGTTTTTTTTACGTGCCTCATTTCTGTTTCTTTCCCAATTGGGAAGTATAGAGTCTGCATTGGCAATTATAAATTAAAGTTTGACAATATTTTAGGTGCAAGGAGCTCATCACACTACACAGCATGGAGACCCGTTTGCAGAAACACCACACTCAAAGCTCACTTTTAGAAAAAAAAAGAAGAAGAAAATGATTAACATTACATCACTGTGAGCTGTACTATGTATTATTTCTGTGCTAGTAGAGTGGAGCTCCTGATGCAACATATCTGGGTAGGGCTGTGTATTATTTAAAATAATTAAGATACCAGTGCCAGCACCAATACTTGTAAAATGATATAAAAAAATAGAGTCCTTCATTCAGTACCCATAGCCAAATGGAGTGGCATGAAGTATAGTCATACTTTTGAATATTTTTGTGGTGAAATGACACGTTGAACTGCAAACTCAATCAATCAAATCAATCAAATACATCACACTCAGCCTCACCACAGCTGCTGCTGAGGGAGTGCTGTTAGAATCACGCAGCTTATGTTACCTATCAATGTATAAATGAAGAAAAGGGGTGAGTATGAGTTCAGCGTCCCAGCATTTTAATTTAATATTTAGAATTTGTAAATTTTATCACAACCTTGAAAATTGTCAAGGTCTGGAGATTTACAGAAGACTTTAAAAAGTCACTACACTGGGACAGCTCACTGTTGGATAGCACAAAAGGTAAATTACAATTAAATTCAAGGTGTCATGTCAGAATATTTAAATGAATTATGATGAATTTTAGAAATACTCATATGCCCAACACTTTGGGGGGCATTTTTTTGGGTATCCTAATTTCAACATGTAGGTCTAAATTCAGTTTTAAATATAATGAGATTTATAAGAAACAACCCTTTAAAAAAAAAAAAAACTCCTGATGTAATTTTTACAGTAACTGTAGAGCATAAACTCCCTCTAGGTTGCTGAAACTTTTCCAGAAATGTATCAGATACAAACATGGAGGACACGACTTCAGTGCCCTCAGTGTTCGCTCTGCCTGTGGTGCCTGCCCTGTGCAAGCTGTGTGTAAAATTATGCGTGACTTATCAGAGGTCTGAGTGTGTGGCTCTGCCAACAGGCTGCTGGGATGAAACACGGAGGATGCAATAATTTATTTAAAAAATAATATCATTATTATTGCAGATGCGGGTTTACAAATGTGGACTTGCGCAGACACATCACAGCATCTTTGTGTTTTTAGTTGTTTTTTTTTTTTTTACCATAATGATGGTGGACAGAATGAACCTGCTAAAACATTTGAGTTCAGAAGGCTAAAACATCCTTCTATCAGACAGCGAGACAGGCTTCCAATGTGTCTGTGTAAAGCGGGAATCAAGTCGGCTTAATGCCACCTTAAAATACTCACACACACACACACACACACACACATATACAGATACAGTCACAAAGTGGGTATCAGCAATATCAACTGCCAACTAAAGCATAGAGTAGCGAACTACTAGAGCACTGAGTTCAAGGCAGGGTGTGTGTGTGTGTGTGTGTGTGTGTGTGTGTGTCTGCATGTGTGCATGTCAAAGAAAGAAAGAGAGAGAGTGTGTGTGTGTCCGTGTGTGTGTCTGTGTGCATGCGTTATCATTCCTCAGCACCATGCTCCTCTTGGCAGATGGCTCTGCCAACCTCGGGGGCCTGGGGTGTGTGTGTGTGTCTGTATGCGAGTGTGTGTGTGTGTATGTGTTGTGTATTGTCTTGGTATCTTGGGGGGGCACGAGGGCAGAAGCTACCTGGTGTTGACTGCCAAGACTCTCGCTCTCCTGAGCTCTCTCTTTCTCTAAACCCTCCAACACACACACACACACACACACACACACAC
Source organism: Plectropomus leopardus (assembly GCF_008729295.1). Taxonomy (NCBI): domain Eukaryota; kingdom Metazoa; phylum Chordata; class Actinopteri; order Perciformes; family Serranidae; genus Plectropomus; species Plectropomus leopardus. Next base: position 4,977,691 of record NC_056471.1, on the reverse strand, counting down.
ACACACACACACACACACTCACACACTCACACACTCACACACTCTCCTGCTGATATGCCTTGCCCAGTCACGACTTTTATTATGTACAAGACTGAATTTTGTTTTTTTAATATAGTGCAAAGTAAAAACTCTTTGAAAGCTACTGTAATAAAGACTATCATTGCGATTATTATTTGGATTATAGAGCTTATTATTTTTGCGTGTAGTATTAGGAGAGATTGAGTGAATACCTCAGTGTTATCACAGAGAATCACATCATAAACATCATCATGACAATGCTGCGGTCTGAGTTAGTGTTACAGAACAAACACTGTACTCCACTAACTAAATACTAATCAAAATTCCAAAACAAAATTATGGAACTCTACTTCAAGCAAATACTTGATTAACTAATTAAACTTAATTAGTTTTAACAACAAATTAGAGAATGTAATTCCAAGCAAGCTCTTCATTAACTAATTTGACCCATTCCTAATTCAGCTCTCACAGCGATGAATGGATATTATCAGAGGCAAACAGTTTACTAGTGAAATTAATTCATTACCCAAAAAAAAGACACATTTCATATTACCATGCACTACATATTGCAATGAGCACCAATTTCCAGCTACTGTATGCTGATACATATCCGATGGATGTTCCAATTTCTTGTAATTTTCACATCATTTTCTCTGTGGGCTTAAAACTCAGCTCGCCCTCCCCCTTATCTCTCCGCTGTGTTTTCTCTGATAAAGAAAACGACCCCAAAAGTAATCTTTAAAAAAAAGACAAAAAAAGCACTCTGGAACAATAACTACACAGATAAATATGAGTATTAAAAGGTGGGAAACTCTGCCAATATTAGAACAGCAGCTACAACAGTGATCTGATCCCATGGGGGAGATCCGGTGCACTTATGCGCGCTATTCTGCTTTATAGTCTAATTAGTAGTTACAAGGCTTTTAGTCACATCTATTGACAAAGCTATGGCATTTTTGCACACCATTAACTGAAAATAATATCTGCACACAGTGCAACAAGCTCCATCTTGTATTTGGTGCTCTGACAGCTCACATGTGAACTGTTTTAAGCAGCCTCTGATGTGGGGAACACTCACATCTCCTCCATAAGTCTTTTTTAATAAAGATATTGCAGCTCAGAGAGGCATACCTCAGTATAAGTACTTGAGCTGCACTCATGAGTGACTTTTTATTGCACCTCATTGAGCCACTGAGTGCCTGTTGGGTCTTGTCATGGTGATTTGCTGTGTGTGAATGCTCTTTTTCTTTTTCAACTTCATTATGTTTTTGAATTTTTAAGACATTACTAATAAAAAAGCACATGAGCAAAATCCCCTATTTTTCCATTGATGATAAAAGATGGAGAATTTGTAATTGTCTCGCTGGAAATTTGTTATTTTTAGTCCAAAACTTACATAGTAATCTTGTTTATTTAAAGATTTAATGCAAATTCTTCTCCAAGTCAATAAACACAGTAGAAGTTTGAGGTCTGGGGATAATGACGTTATGGCTAATAGGCATATTGCCCTTTGCTGAACCCTACGGCCTTTTGGCTAATTATCCATGACGTGCAGGCGGAGAGTGGAGTGTGCAATAATCATGGGAGCCTAAAAACATATATCCTGTGATATCCTCAGCCAGTGCTAGCATTTATTGTTGCAAATAATAAATACATCTGAGAACCGGTTCCAATCAATCCTTTCAATTCTGAGCAAAATGGCTTGATTTCTTTAAAAAAAAAAAACGTTGAGAAGGCAACAAGCAATTTAAGAAGAAATTACCCAGAAAAAAGCAAGAAATTAGTAAAGAAGTACAAGAAAATTACCTGATAATTATTTTTAAAAAGAAAAAGGAAAGAAAAATACAAACAAACCAAAAAAAAAAAGATCAAAAGACAAAGAAAATAAACAGGGAAATAACCTAAAAAAAAAAAGAGTTGTTTAAAAATCCTAAAAACTGTGTAAAATATTTTTAAATATATAAATGATAACTATAAATTCAGCTCTCTGGAAATCTTTCCCCTAACTTAAAAAAAACCCAATTCAAAATCTAATCTAGTTGCCCATTGCCTTTTTTTCCCCATGTTTTAAAAAGAAACCAAACCAATTTGCCGAGGCTTCAAAGGTTTAAATACTTGTTAAAGACATCTGAGTGCAGCACAAGAAGGTGATCCAGGTTTCAAAGGGTTTAATATTAGTAGACAATCACAAAACTTGCTGCTGCATTATTACTATAAATGAACTTTACATAAAACAATCATTTTGACTGGGTATCTAAAAATTTCCAAGCCTTGTGGCATGTTGATTTTCACTTTTTGGTGATGGCAGTAGGATACTTCAGCTAAAACAATAAGGGTATAACACCAAAAATGGTTGTAGGATGTTGCATCTTATTGGGAACTAGTTCCAAACTGTCCAGTCCATCAGAATTGTACGCCACCGAGCTTTATTATTTCTTTAATCAACAGCAGCATGTTTTTCCCTTACAGCTTTGCAGTAGGCCTTGGCAATATGGTAAATGTAATATTTTTGACCAAGTACCTTGTTATCCATAGTGATTAGCAATATTTTTGATAAAAAGGCATCAGTTATGTGGATAAAATGACTAAGATGATAAATCTATGGCAAATTAAAAAATAGTCTGATAAGTTCTGAAAATTACATCACTTTCTTGTAATGTAGATCTGGGTTGTATGACTTATAAATAATATTAGGTTTTTTTAAGGCTATTTTGTGAAACAGGATATATCTCGATATTTCAAAATCTCCTCTAAACTACTGTTTAGACTACTAAAGTACTAAACTACTATATCAACAACTGTTATACTAAAGTTAGGCAAAATTAAGTAGTGTTATTAAAAGTTAAATGATGTACTGTTAGAAAAAAAATAAAGTAGGGTTAAATAAAGGTAAATAAAGTACTGTTATAGTATATGCTGACTTTTTAAGTACACGGAAAATAATTGATCAGGATAACAAAAAAATCTTACTGATAAACAGATCAATTACCATCTCTATTTATGTGACTGAGAGACTACAAACATGTTCACATGTTAAAGAATGTCAACATTCAGGGCTAAAGGAGCAAAGGAGGTGTTTGGTCCAATCAGTTTCTTTCAGATCAGGTTACCAGAGTTCCTCCTTCTGTAGACCGGGTAAGATTACATTAAACAGGAGCAGGTAAATCACACCTGTGCCCTTGTCCAGTGATGATTAGATTTCATCATTTCCCCGAAAAGGAGCACAAAACACTTGACAAGGTGAAGTCGATGCTCTGGGAACGCGGCATGTAACAGAACATATGCGTTACTATATCCTGCTGAGGTGCAAATTATGGCTGATGGAGCCTCCAAGACCTTCGACACCCCTGAAGAAGTCGCAACATTCAAATCTTCCTTGGAATAGACAGATGGCCGACAGCATGTTTCTGGACATTTCCAACTCGATACATCTTGAATAGTTTATTCCTTAATGCAATTTCTTTGTTTACATGCTCAGCACACTTCTACTCTTGGCTTGGAATTACTGCATGACTTTGAAACGTATCGAACCATGTGCTGAGGTGTAATATCACAACATGTTTGTGTTGGTGTCAAACATTATAAACCATAATATATGTCAGGTTGTTTTTGCAGCCAAGAGCTACCATATGCTTCCTTAATTTGATCAAAAATAATGTAGGATGCTTTTTAAGCCTTAGGGACTTTGGGGGCACAATTTATGCACTTTGCATTCTTCATTTTTGATAATTTTGACTGTGTTCATGCGTATGGCATCAGTTTTGACCACATTGAGAATTTTTGTTTAATGTTGTAATTTCCAGCTCAGCTCCTACAATAATTCCAAAATACACTGTTGAAACAAAACTGTTGCATTCATACTGTTAAGTGCAAAAAATGCTTAATGCATGTATAAAAACATGCATTGTATTATTCTTGGGTATCATTCTGGGCTTTTATCTTGGAATTTGTCATTTTTACTATTTTCCACCTTATTTGCATGTAGTATATTGAAAGGAATTAATTTTTTAAAAACATAAAGGCACCATTACAAAAACCTAGCATTTAAAGGGTTAAAATCCTAAAAATTAATGAATATTTGATATTTATAATTAAAACTGATGTTGGTTGAAAAAATAGACTCAATGAAAGTAGAAAATCATATTAATGTATGATGTTTTTTAAAGCTTGATTTTGAAAAGCGCATTTTGTGCGTGGAGCGATATGAGTTAAAGCATGCCCTAAGGGTTAATGAAACTCTACTGAAAGTTCAGTCAGGAAGACTATTTTTTGCATGCTTAGCTATTTCTCATACCATGTGCCATTCACTCCTTGCATGCATGCTCATAATTTCTCGCGGTCATTGTCGGGGCTGTCAATTGAGACACCAGCTGCTGTGTCAGCTGATCACAGTTAACTGTAGCACAGTGACACAGCTTCTCGGTCAGTCTTTCATTTTACTGCTATTTGTTTTACATATGGTTCTCTTCTTGCCTGTAGTTCTTAATGCAGCGGTTGTGTGCACCCTCCGCCTCCCCATCACGGCCAAGTCTTCACAGTTTGATCAACCTCGTTAGTCATCAGTCTCACAGTCATCAGCCACCACCACCAGTGTCTGGACTCCCTCTCCAAGTAGTCCAGGCACCAAAGACTCTGTCAAATTTTAATCATCACATCATCAGCAAATCTGCACACCTGTAATCTGCACTAAGCAATTATCTTTACTTCATTCACCTGTCTTATCTGAAATATCCCTTGAGCCTCATTCCCACTGCACAAAAACCCCGCCAACACCGGCTTACATCTGGCTTTTTAATGCAATGAGAACGTGTATGATCACCATTCACACCTGGGTCAAATGACTGCAGAAGTCACAGGTTTTTATCACCTCTGGCTCTGATCAGCAATCCCTGACTCCTTAACCAGCAAGATGCAAAGACGCACCATGATTAATTACCGCTCATACTCCTAAGCAGTGCTACCCTGCACCTGTCCTACTGCCTGTCCGTGACATCCCACAGACACATCAACAAAACAACCCATACACACACAAAAGCTGACAGAAAAGCAGACTCGTGCACTGCAGCGGTGTGTTCACTGGCAGACGGAATGCAGCCACTTACCCATATTTAGCGGGTTTACCCGTGTTTGATAAACTCGCTTGCATGCACTAACTTTGGTGGGAAAGGGGTATTATACAAGGTCATCATACATCTGAGGAAGAAATGTAAAAAAAAAAAAAAAAAAAAAAAGATTTTCCTCACTTTGTCTATGAATACTGTGATAAACCAAGAAAATATCAGACAAAACTTTTGTCAAAAGGTTCAGTTTTTAGTGTTTCATGAGTTGAATTAGTTCAGGATGTTGAAAGTCCGTTCTGATAATACTGATATTTCAGTCTCCTTTTTATTCATATTTATTTTCCTCTGTAACAAAAGAATGTTGCCTCAGAGTTAATAGAGACCATCATTGCTGGATTAGCTCTAGCATCCACTTTTAAGGAGCAATTTTCAAAGCTTAATTACTATTGATGAAGCTATAGAAAACATACAGAGAAGGAAAGCCCCTGGACCAGATGAGCGTCGCAGTAGCTTTGATAAAGAGTTTATTGAAATTATATGTATTATAACTCATTTCGTCTCATCTTTAAGGGATGCTAATATTTCTTTTTCCTGCTTTTTCCCAGTGTCAGAAAAGATGGTGTCATGCAGGCCAACTGCTTCCATGTGAACTGAAGGTGGGAGGAGGAGGGGGGCCGCCCTCTCCTTACATCTCGGTTGGGCAGAATTTCACTGATAAAGATAAATGTTCTGCTGAGGATTTTATATCCCATCCAGATGGCTGATATTTTATTTTCTTATAAGACACTTGAGAAACCGAACAGATGGCTCAACTCTTTATATGTGGCAAGTGCAAACCTTAAAATGTCTTTTCTCCAACTCAGCCCTAAACAGGGGTCTGAGTTTACACAATAATAAAGTTTTAACAGTTGACCTGTGTCTAAAACCAGATCTGCAACAACCTTTTTTTATACCTTAATTATGGAAAATGACGTAAAAGTGTGGTCGATTAAGGTTTTTGTGTGATGTGATAATATAAATGGATTGTGTGCTGAATAATTAGCTCAAAGGCTGCTTAATTATGACTTCTTAAGATTCTTGAAATTGAGGCATTTTATTATCTCCCGTACTACTTTGATGACTGACAGCGCTGTTTCTATCGTTATTCTGCTTCAAGTGTTTCTATAGATATCTCCTGCTAAGGATAGTAAAAAAGATGTGGTAGATGCAGCTGTCAGCAGTTAAGCGTTCGCGACACGTGAAAGATATCAGTAAGAATGAACGTACTGCATGTAATCGTGCTAAAACAGTTCAGCTGAGAATTACTAACATCCCTCACATCTCCTCTTGAGATATGGTGGGCGCTTTTTTTTTTAATCCTAATATGTCACAGATGTGGTACTTGAACTTGTTGTTTACAGCCTTGTGTCATGTTGCAGTGATGCTGGATCTAAATCCTAAAAAGAAACTGAGAAAACATTTTAAGTTGATTTGGGTATTCTGTGTCGTTATTACGTCCCTGTTAAAAGGTATAAACAGCTGGAACGACATCTGTATAATATTACATCCTCTGCAGGAGAAATTCAGTCTGTAGTGGATCACTGACAAGTCCTCGCAATTACTCCTTGGCCCAGAGTTGAATAAATACTTCTGGAAAACATCAAATCCACGTGAAACCGGAGACTTTTTAAAAATCTGGAAACACTTTCTCAAAGCAGCTCCAATCAATATTTTTTATATCAACAAAGGATTAAACTGGCTGTGTTTAAAATTGTTAAATATATGACAAACCAAGAGAGAGTTATCACCAAGCTCTGCTTTTTCCTTCAGCTCTGCACAGCTTTTTAGTATCTTTGAGTTTATTGAGTTTGTTTTACTTTGTTGTTTAAGTTTGGTCTCACAGCTCTCATCAGCTTTGTTTTTAACCGCAGCAGCAGGGTGAAACATCAGGAAATAGGTTCCAGGGCACAGATATGCAAAAGGCCCCCTCAACTCTCTGACATGAAAGCAAGACACACACTTTATAGTTGTTTAGCCTCCTTTTCCCATTGTTTTGCTTTTTTTTAAAATTACTTTTCCACATTGTTACATGTCCTTTTTGCAATTATTTTGTGTCTTTTTTTTGGTCTTTTTGTCCCTTTTTGCAGATTTTTTGCATGTCTTTGTAGTTCCTTTGCAGCTCTTTGTGGTCATTTTGAATCTGTTCCCAGTCAATATGTATTATTTTGAGTGACATTTTGCAGGTGAGGGCCATGGGGCTCCCCCTTACACTACAGGCCCCTGTACCTCTGCCCAATGTACCTGCCCAGCACCAAACCAAAAGACAGAGTTGGCAGCTTCATGGTGGACATAGCTGAGCTTTTCGCAGCTATAAAGCTAAAAACACGTTCAGTCGGAGGAGATCAAAAGTAGAGCAGTGTGAATGTTGGACATTCATCAGCATATGTTAATTTGGCAACATCTCTGCCTTTTTTCCTTTAAAGATGACAACATATTGGCATTTACACCTTGCTGTAGTGCCCCCAAGTGGCCAAAAGTCAACTAATGTAATTAAATAGTAAACTATGAACTGTCTTTACAAACGCATTTTTCTATATTAGTGCTGAAGCAATGAGTTAGTTAATAGATAGGTCAATAAAGAAAATTAATCTCCAACAATTCTGGTAAACTGTTAATCAATTAAGTGTTTTATCATGCAAAAATGTATAAAACACTGGCAGGTTCATGTATAGAAAAAATTATTACTTGCAATCCTACCTCTAATTTGATTTTTTCTCTTGTTGGATTTATTTATTTGCCACTGACTTTAAAAAACACAAATTTATAAATTTGTTTTTTGGAAAACATTGAGAATGTGTGTCCTTCTAATTACTACTTTTTTAATCTCCATTTTGTAACAGCTGACAGAATTTGTTGTTGGTGTGAATATTTGAATTTGTTTGTAATTATTGGTATACATTTGTCTTTGAGTTATGGTTATGTGGCATTAGTTTTTTTATAAATACTATAGTACAAACTAAGTACAAATGGAACTCACCGGATGGATGTTTATTTTTTCAGGTTTCAGAACCACGGACAGCGACTGCTTCCTCCCAGATGGACTCTGGGTGATCTCACTGGTTTTCCCAGCTTCTTCTCTCTGGTTCACACCTGCTGACAGAGCTCTCATTTTACAGCCCTGAGGGATAATTGTCCCACCAGTATGGGATAAAGAAGGATTTCTTCCAGAAAGAAAGCTTCCTTTACTGTTATCTGCCGTTAGTTTTTGAGCATTTGTTTGTGAATTCTTGGCAGTTTGGGATGAGACACAGCTTCCTTTCACAGCCTCTGAGCTGCTGGTGATGCTGGTGTGAAGTATCATCAAGAGGAGCTGGTTTGGCAAGCCGAGACCCATCACACGGCACGGATGGAAATTTCAGCGTGATGAATGATTTTGTGCGTATTGAGCTTGCACGTGTGACTGAGCTGATTGAGAGCTTGGGAGGATTGACGGGCAGATGGAATATTGGACTGTGAGATTGAACATTGAATGCATTGACTGCAAATTGACTCTGTCACCACTTTCTTTTTTTCGTGCATACCCTGTCTTCTTCACTTGTGTGCTTATCTCTAGTTTTTTTATGGTCTGGAAACAGCATTATGACTGCAACTGCACAACACTCCAATTTTTACATTTTAAAGCAGCATAAAAATAAACAAAATAATTTGAACAATTTAAAGCTCCAGTCATAATAATAATAATAATAATATTAATAATAATCAGAGTGTCTTCCTACATATGTGAACTTTTAAGCTCCAAAAACACGCAGCTGGAATCTCAGAATTCTATGCTGACGGTATGTGTAATCAATTCCCTAATTAACTACTTAAACGGTTCAACCAATCACCATCAGTGTCAATTAACAGTCAAAGCGATCTCCCCCAGATTCCACTGCCATGATTAGCCGGCTACATGATGGGCAATTACAGCGAGCAGTGCACAACATTCAATGCAGGCCCTATTACAATTATACAAAGCCTTCAGATCTCCAAGCGAGAGAATGAAACAAGGAGCGAGATGGGAGGAGGAGGAGGGAGAAAGAGCAACAAAGAGGAGAAGAGATGAAAGGGTATTTCTTCAGGAGGAGGAGGAGGAGGAGACCTACAGTGTTGGATTCGTTCAGATTTAACAAAGGCGTGGGGAGCTTCAAGATTGTTTTCTCTCTCTCGCTTTTTTTTTTCCCTGAAAGGGAAAATCCACTGTCAAACAGGAGCCGCACATCAATGGCAAGTGACAGACTTTTAACTCCAATCTGACTGATTTTCATGGTTTCTATTGAAGGTGTGTGTCAGCTTTTATGCCTGTAAAAACCATTGTAAAATCTGAGGGAAAAGAGGGTCCATTTGAAAATAACGTTTCTTTTTCCCCCAGTGGAGGTGTTCTCCTCCTCACAATCTTGGACAGTTGAGTCCATTTTAACATTTATTAGTGCTGATATGGCAGCTATATCAAAGCAGCTTTTCCTCAGTGGCTAGTAAAAGACGCTGGTTAGGCTGCGGTTTGGAGCAGCAACATCGTGTGCAAGACTGGCTCCATTCCCAACCAAATACATGTCATCATGTTTTCTCTGGCCTGGAGCGTGCAGGAATTTGTATTTGTCTGATTTAAGGGGTTAGTTTGCTTGAAATGAACTATTTTGTACAATTAGACCACGTTTAAAGGCAGCAGTGCTAATACCTGCTCAGAATGGTTTAAAGATGCTGCTGTCACATCCTCCTCTGGCTGCATTCTGCTCCTTCACATCTTTCCTTAGTCTTTGTAGTCTCAGCACAATGCACTGAATAAACGGGGTTAACAGTTCACACTTTCAGACCTTGAAAGCTTTTATGGTGTGGCACTTGTTTGCACATATGAAACATGGTGGAGGGAGTTGAGAGAGGAAGGTAATAAAAAAGGTTTTGTAAGGTCAAAGCCAACTTTGCCCACCTGCCAACTTTCAGCACATCCAGCCCGATCTTACTCCAAACTCAACAAAAACAGTCGTTTTGGCAGTGATGTCGGCGTCAGACAGCAATGCCCATGCCCAAGCGTGTCTGAGGAAGGGTTTGGGCTTTGACTTTATTTGTATTTTTGCACCTGTTTTTGTTTTGTCCAGCACCTAGTCTTTACTGCTTTTGGATGTGCACAATGCTAAAACTTTTTTCTAACTGATGCAAAGAGACACATTTTGTAGCAGTATGACACACAAGCTGTGGCTGCAGTTTGTAACACCACTGGCAATAACATGAAGAGCTAGAGAATCCCTATTGAGGAGCGTTTAGGGGTTGGTGGATGGGTCCAACAACCCCGGACTTTCACCTGGGAGCACATTGTGCTCTTCCCGTGTGACTGCTTAGCCAAAATACAATGTTTTTTTGGTGGATGGGTCCAACAACCCCGGACTTTCACCTGGGAGCACATTGTGCTCTTCCCGTGTGACTGCTTAGCCAAAATACAATGTTTTTTTTTTTTTCAAAACCTAACCACATTACACAACAATGTAAAAAAGGCTATGTCCTTGACATAGCTGCAGCAGGTTTGACTCCAAATTGCTGCCCTTTGCTGCATGTCATGCCCTCTCTTTCAGCCTTTCATGCTTCACCTGTACTATTTAATAAAGGCAAAAGCCAAAAATACTGAAAAAAAGCAGCGTTTCACCTAAGTTGTGTATTCTGAAAAATAATGTAACTAAAAAAAAAAGCATTTCCTGTGAAAATGTAAGTGTATTTTGAAAAACCAAAATGCATAACAAGCATAAATTGTACAATTGAACATTGTTGTCCCAAAACCCACAACAAACACAGGTGGGTTCCCTGCCTGTCATTTTTAGACGTGAAGGTTCAATGACAAGCACTGAATTGAGAACGCAGAAATCTGGGATGAGAATGCACCTCTGCATACTTGTTAAACTATTAATTTAAAAGCAAACATTCAGAGAAAAAGGAGCATAATTCTCTGCAGCGCAACAGGTTTTCTTTCTTTTCTGTATTTTTTCACAGATATTAAAGAGATTGTTACCATGAAATAACAGCATGGGAAAATCTCTAAAAATTTTACAATAAAGTATATGCCATCATATTGTCCAATTCTACATAAACACAGATTTTTGAGCAAGTGCACAGAGCAGCAATTTCCCTGCTAAGGACCGTCTGAAGTGGTGCATCTGAGTGAACTTGTCTTCACTGGCTGAGGACATCTACAGGAAACTGACAATAAGAGTCCAGACCCTGCTTCATTATGCCCGACCATGAACACGCAATCAAATGTCAAGGAGCATCTTCTAATCAGGTTTCACCTTTCAGTGCATCAGCAGCTCCGCTTATTGTTGTTTTTTTTCAATCAGCTGTTTTTGGCACGTTCCTGCAGTGTTTTCTTTTCTGTAATGAGCACTTTTTTTTCTTTTTTTTTTTTACGCGTGAGCCTAATTTCCCATCAGGATCCACTGACAGCGGCGGCGTGATGGAGTGGTGGCGGGGAGGGGGCGTTACATGTGTAGACACCCTGAGCTTGCTGTTGAGCCCTGAGCGGCTCCACTCCAGCAGCGGGGGGTTAAGTACCTTGCTCCAGGGCCTTTCCGTGGTGGCTGCTGAGGGACAGCAGCGTGTGTGTCACTTTCCTCGCTCACATTCTTTCCCCGCTGGAATACAGATTCAAAACAGCAGGACAGTTGCCAAGTTATTGTGCTCCCACAACAATACATAGTTGAAGTGGAGAGGCTGACTATTATACAGTGTATATACTGTACCTCTTACAGCCATTTGTAGGATTTTAGCACTTTGTGAAACAGCCCAGAAATACATTCTATACAATATTTATCCAGCACAAAAACCCTGCAGTCAAACATGTCTCATGACACATGCATTTTTTCAGTTTTCTGACAATGCATGAACTTCATATCACCTTTTATACCCAAAATATATCCCACACAATATTTGTCCTGCCTGTAGAAATTTTTAATAAAATATGCCCCCTTTTTTATCATGAAACACTGCAGAGGCATATTCTTATTTCTATTCATCCCAAAGGAATTTCCTAACCACGGATACACTCCCCATCTCCTTATATCACACTCCTGCACAGAGCGGGACGGCTGCAGCTCAGCAGGTAGAACGGGCCGTCCACTAATTTCAGGGTTGGCTGTAAGTGGGCGAAATTGTAAAGGGCTTTGGATAAAAGCTCTATATAATTGCAGTCCACACAGTAGCCTAAACTGGGAGCTGGCCAGTGCAACCAGGGTCCAAGCTGTCAAGCTGTTCAACATTTTCAAACAGTCCCTCGGTTACTTTTTATACATCTGATTTCTCTGCAAATCAGTGTCGTAATAAATTTAAAACCATGCAGAGAAATAGAATTATTTCACTTCTGTCAGCTGGCGGCTTGTCTGTACATCGTTTAGTCCTCCCGGGGTTAAAAGACTTCAACAGCACTTCTCAGCAAATGTGAGGCTTCTTATGTCCTCTGCTGCATGTACCATTACCTCACTGAGGAGAGTAATGTTTGGCAATGCAGCATTATACAACACAAATCAGGGCTGCAACTGACAAATATTTGTATTGCAAATTATTGCCCTACATGAGGGCTGGGGGATATGGAGAGCATCAAAATCACAATATTGTTCTTACCAAATAATCGTATAGCAAGAACAGCCTGGTAAATTTAGAAATTACACCACATGACTGTAATGCAGCCTTTAAATCCAGGAAAAGATGTTTACAAAATTATGATACTGAAATCTAAGATGATATATCCCAATATAGATATTGTATCAAAATATACCCAACGCACACTGAATTTTTGATACTGATGGTGTAATTGATATTTGGGAGTTTAAAAAAAATAAATCCGATAACAATATATGGGCTGAATTTTAATTTTGTTTTTGTTTACATTAACATATAACATAAAGAAACAGTCTTGATGCAAATCTGCTATTTTTTTCCAATGTGATAAAGATATACTGAGCAGAGATTTTACAGCGTAAAAATCTGCTTGTCAGTGCCCTCTTGTGGACAAACCATGTAAACAGGAGACTGAGGTATTTATCGGCCAACATACAGATACTGATATGTTTTCATATATATCGGCCATCGCATTAACCAAGTGTCCAAGGTGACATCTCTAAATGTCCAGATTTGTCCAACTGACAAACTAAAACATAAATATTTCATATCCAATATAAAACAGAGGAAAGCTGCAATTCCTCCCATCGGAAAAGAGAGAACCAGAGAATTTTTTAGTGTTAACCTTCACAGACAAGGATTATCAGTATAGCTGCTGATTCATTTTCAAACAATTGATTTGCCCACAATTTGTTTCAGATCTATGGATCAACAAAGAAGTCACTCTACTAACTCCATATCAGCCAGCACATGACGGCAGCATGTGAGACTGCATATACAGACCATTGTAGCACATTTAATGAAAAATGAAAACATTATTGTATATACAGCCTTCTACTGTGAAATGGAAGGTTTGCAGCAACACTGCGGCTACCCTTCTGTCCAAATGCTAGTTCTGGGAAAATGAAAAAATAATGCCTGATGATGTAAAATCATACAGCAGCCTATTGTTTATCTGAACTGCTGTTTTGGCTGGAAAAAAAATTACAGTGTTTTACTGTACTTTGGAAAAAGGTATGTTGGAACATGTTTGTATTTTTACAGCAAATTGTTACTTAATTTCTAGTATTTATAAACTAAGCAGCTTCATTGCTTCAACACACATCTAGGCTCCACGGACATCCCAGAATCATCACAATCCAACTTCACTCCTTCACAATGAGTCCATGTCTCTGTGTGCCCCCAAAAAACACACCAACCACCACCTCTGCTGCAGGTGGAGGCTATAAACTCAGCTGAACTCTGTTTACCAACACATTTTCTTAGTAGCTTTTTTGTAGGAGAATGAAATAAACTGGCATCAAAGTGTCAAACTTAGCGTGTTACCCAACATTTATTCACATTGTCTGCTGTCTGACTCCATCCCTGCTGCTCCCTCTGTCACCGCTCTGTCTGTCACACAACCTCTCACATCCTCATCAAACATTCCTCAATATCACAATGAGACTGTAAAAAAAAGCCGGTGTGTGTTTGCGTGTGTGTGTGTGTGTGTGTGTGTGCGGGCTACGTGTGCCTCCCGGTTCGTCTCAAGCAGCAGCAGCAACAACGGCAGCTTTACGGTGACAAAGAGAAAGACGGTTTGCACGATTTCACTTTCTCTCCATCTCCAAACAAACAAACAAACAAAAAAACGCAATTTCACTCTTGGTTTTATAACCAGAGCGTTCGTGCCGTGACCGCTCACCCCCTTTAAAACAGTCCACATGAAACACGTCAGAGAATAAAGCAGTGTGTGCAGGACTTACCATGGTTGTTCAAGCTCCCAGTCTCTGAAAAAGTCGAATTCAAAGAGATCCATAGCCGCTCCGGCTGCTGCCGCCGCCGCTGCCGCCGCCGCTGCCGCTGCTGCTGCTGCTGGTGGTGGTGGTTAAAATCCAAAGCTGGTGCTACGTGGTTCTACATAGGCTACTGATACTGAGTGTGTGAGTGTGAGTGTGTGTGTGTGTGTGTGTGTGTGAGTGTGTGTCAGAGAGGAGGGAGAGTAGACACAAGCGGCTGCCGCTGCCAGGAAGCTGCTACGTGGTCGAGGCAAGCTGACAGGCAGGCAGGCAGAGGTGGAGGGAGGGAGAGAGCGCGCGCGCGCGCGCACGCACGCACGCACACACACACACTCACACACACACACACACACACGCGCGAACACCGAGGAAGGCAAGTCACACTGAGATATATTCACTGCAAACATTTTTTTTCTCCATAACTAGCAAAGCTATATTCATACTGCAAGGATCTTACAAAAATATAAACCTCGTCTTAGCAGCTGAAAAATGATTTTGTTTAAACGTGCACTAATGTTTGGTGTGTAGGAAACCACGTGTTACAGTCAGTCACATATACACTTATGATATGTCATCTCACTATCACCGCTGATGCAAAAAGAATCTCACTATCCATAAAATTTGATTTTTTTCCTTTTTGGCACCTAATCATATTCTGCAAAGGTGCACTTACTCACTGAGTCATGACAATTCTTTGTTCAGTCACAGGTTTTGTAGTAGATGTAAGGCCATGCAGGGCCGTAAACAGGATTTCAGAAAGCCAAAGGGCTCATTTTGGTTCCTCTAGCCCAAATGTGGTCACTTCTGGCTCCAAAAATCAAAGATGGCGACAGCCAAAATGTGGGACTCCAGGCTTCCATATATAACATATTTTTTTCAAAATCCCATTAATCACTGGCCAACTTGTCTGTTTTTAAGAGGCTTTACCAGGCTGAGTTTTTAAGCTAGAGTGATAGTACTGTTATCACATAAAACTAAAATACCTGAGGAATTCTGTGGTACTCTGTCATGCTCACTTCTCAGCAAGGGGCCAAATAACACTCCAAAATTAGGCTAAATTTTAGCAGTGGAAAAATGGCTATTTCACGGGGGTCCTTTGGCTACTGACTTCTGAATGAAAATGGGTTTTATGGGTACCCATGAGTCTCTCCTTTACAGACACACCCACTTAATGTTAGTCACATACAGTTTTTTCCGTCATTTTAATCCTAGTCAAGACAATCTGGTAAGAATAGCTTTACCCTGTCAATATGGACTGTTTTGTAATGCAAAATAATGGAAGTGAAATCATGTGACTGAAAAGTGCGATTAATCGCAATTTAAAAAAAAAAAAAGTTTGACAGACCTAGAAAACACACAAACCCGTTTCAAACATTGTTAACGCCACTGCATTCATACTTCCATGCAACCTTTATGAAAGCATAAATACGCTATATTATGCTTCAGCAACAACGTTGGGGGATGAGACAATGTTATGAACAGTAACTGCCATTCGAGCGCAATGCAGAGCTGCAGCAATAAGATAGCTAATGGAATATGCACAGAAATTTAAATGCGCTATCATGCGCTCGCCGCTGGATCGATTACCACAACAACAAACAGAAAATCTTGGATTACAAACCCTACAGAGGGAGCGTGACTTCATTCTCTGAGGCCTCATTTAAAAAACTGTGAAGAGTCCACACCAGTTTTTTCCATATGTTCAAATGAGAACATTTACAAACAGCAAAAAAAAAAGTGATTTGTAAAACCTTGCGTACACCTGCCAATGCACAGTTTTCCCTTTCTTTAAATGTCTGCATGTGGATCAGCCTCATACCTCGCCCTCTACACGCCCACATTCAGCCATAAATGGTCAATGCAAAGTGCCTCATGCACACTGATGCATAGAAATGAGGCTGCTGATCAATGCTTGTTTACAATGAATCACAGACACGAATGTCGTCGCAGTATTTACACATTAACAGCAGTCACTTAACAAGCTACCAAAATGATTGCCATTTCAGTTTGATAGGTGAACACAATTTATTTCAGTTTTCTTGTGATAAACTTTGTTGGAGTTTAGTTTGGACCTCATGTGGAGGATATAGAGTGTAATGATTGCGAGAGCGCTGTCACTAGCTTTATTTCCAGACTTAATTTACACAGTCCATATGTGCAGGTGATGAGGATGTTCATCAGGTGACTAGAGAATGCGGAGTGTTTGTGCCAGCCACCGTCATGTCTCCAGTGTGTTGTGTTTGCGCAGTCGTGTTCACTGCAGCGATTCTACACACAAAAAGTATCTGAAATCAAAATACTTGGTGTTACATGCACAGTATTAGAATATTGAAGACTGCTGATGCTCTGTTCTGAAAATTATTTTATGCTAGTTGATTTTATCTTGAATTTCTACATCCAGTGATGGTAATTTAATCAGGTCCGTGGTTGAGGTGAAAAGGACTCAAAATGGCAACCCAGGTTTGCCTTAGTCCTGCCCCCTGCCATATTCTGGCATCATCCTGGCATTTCAACAGCTGTGCGTAACACAACTGACTACGGCTGTCAGCATCACACAGTGCAGCCCTCTTCTCTGTGAAACAGCGCTGATGAAATATTGAGGAGAAATTGAGATTTGAGTTGGCTAACAGTTTTCACATTTGAAAGGTGCTTATTGGCGCTTTAGGCCAGCTTCTCTTGGCGTTCTCACTCAAATGTCAGCCTGTTTTCATTCCAAACTCATAAAACAGTGTCACTTTGTCAGTTCTTTTGGTGTAAGAGTGCAACGCTAAAAGGCACCTTCCAAGCGTGCGTAAAACGCAGCTATATGGCATCAATGGAGAATGCAGTGTGAGTATACAACGGCTGATGGCCAGACGTCACCTGCCGTGTCCGCCTGATACACGCATGGGTGGCATCACGAACGCTGCCAGTAACGGCGTAATACAAGGAGCGTGATGGCGTCTATAGGACAGGTGAGAGGGGAGGTGGGTGAGTCGAACAAACCCTGTCTTTGATGCGGGAGAGTTATGTTTGCTCCATGTGTGCATGTGATGCTTTCCCACCCATGTGACTCCTTCCCCAAATCCTAATTAACCGTGACTTTATTGCCTAATCTAAAACATCCAAGCCAGCATGTGTGTTGTTGACATCCTGATATTGGTTGCCATGTGCTGCTGTTCTGTAAACATAATCACGTACAATATGATCCCACCACGTGCTTGTATTGACATCACGGTAGCAGCATCCCAGAACGTAAACAGCAGACGCAGAAGTATACCTCAAACATAATATTCAGACACATAAGTATATTGACAAAACTGTGATATGACAAGTTGGGAAGAGAATGTGTTGCTAATGTCCTCACCATACATTCCACCCCAACATTTCCCTGTTGTTTGATTATTTAAAATGTCAAAAATAAATAAAATAAATTAATTAATTTTGCAATGGGAAGATCCATCACTGTGAGTAAGAAGCATCATCAAATGGATAATGATTCCTCCTTCAATTTATTCAATCTGGCTTCAATTTACCACCGTGCCATCTATGTCGCCAATTTCCCCTGAATCCAAAAAGTTTGTACACATGAGTCAGTGTTTCCATACAGATGCACATATTCTCTTGTCAAGTTTATTTTTATAGATCCCAACTTCTGCGTGTGAAGAGGTGTACGCCTTTCAGGTCTCGTTTTGTGCGTACGTAGTTTACTGCTACATCAGTGCTCTGAATATCATATGGAGCTCCTTTCAAGTGTTAAACCCACAAAGTCACAGATACAATACTATGGACCCTTTGTTCCTGGTGTAAAGTCGTACCATTTCTGGTGTTTGTCAAGTTGAATGAATGCAAAGTGTAGACTGTAAACCACAGAATTCTGTATAAGAAGAAAAAAGAATTGGCAATAATAATTCCTTTTTAATCAGTTTTAATCACAAAGTAAGTCTGCAGTACAGGAAAACAACCCATTCTGAGGAGTTTAGTTCCGACAAAGGGGCATTTTTCCATAGACAGAAAATGACTCATCGAAAGTGAAGCAAGAGCAAAGAGTAACCACACATGGGATTACAGCAGCCCGGGTTTACTGGACTGAACTGGCTGTATTTTGGCCTTACCAAGTCTCCTGTAGGCAAATGGCAAACATGATGCCATTGTTCTCTAGTCATACATTTAAAACATTTTTTTTTACTGGATTATGAATGTTGTGCACATTTGTCGAACTATTGTTCAGTACTGTGAGGTTGCAGTTTGAACTTTTTTGGTGCAAGTTCATCTTTCTAGTCAGTAGGTCCACTGAATCAGTGCTGTCACACAAAAACGTACCTTTAGTTTATAGGACACAACAGTTCAGTACAGCTTCGTTTTATTTTTAGGTCATCAGTTAAGTTGGGTATGATAACGCTGTGCTCCACAAAGTAATTGCTGAGGTCCCAAAACACAGCGATATTACTAAAGAAAATTGTCCTCAACTGTTGCACCACAGAACGATGAGTGCACACAAGTTAAATGGGTCAAAGTTCACAGAGGACGTCGGGCTGAAAGCTGTTGTGTATGTTTACAGTGGAAACTTTCTCAGCAGTTACATGAGATGAGAATATGTGTTATAATAACTGTTAGAACATCTTGCCCCAAAATAAAACCCAACAAACCATAGTTTCCTTTAAGATATATTTTTGAATGAAATCAAATATTGTCTATGTATTTTTTGTGCGATTTGTATAATGCAGAGAGTGTATTTTCAAATATTTGCTTTTTACCTATATATACACCTTGCTCTTTGTCATGTTTTGCCATTTTGGTGAACGTTCACCACTCTCATCATGGTTTACCTTCAACCAGCACTGCTTTGCATGCACTTCATGTTGTTTGTGTGCTTAATTTTCATGATAGTTTTTAATTTCTTTTAAGTACATGCACCTGATACTTCATAAATGTATTTAAACTATATGTTAAAGGGTGACCTGTGAGAATCACTGAGCCTGCACAGTTAAGAGGGAACTGTCAGTGCTTGGTAATTTTCTGCATTACAGAATGACACTGTAAATGTTTTGGGTTTTTTTTTATTTTAGGTGTTAACCAGGGAAGCTCCAGTCAGGCAATGTTAAAATGCTGCTTGTTTTGACCAATAAAGTTCAGGAGCTAAACATAAAATGATGATGATGTGTCCACCAGAGTATCCCTCCACTGGAGAAAATGCATGTGACAACAAAGGTGTCCTTTGACAAGAGAAAACTTGCACCCTCCAGTAGAGAAAACCCAATTCAGTGCCCTATAGTGTGTTCTTCCAGTGAAGAAAACATGATTAATCGCGCTCTAGGGTGTCCTTTCAGTAGAAAAACGCACTGAAGTACCACCAAGGGTATCCTGATACTAGAGAAAACCTGTGCCTCTTACAGTTTTCCTTCCAGTAGAGAATACCCAGTGAAGTGCCTTCCAGGGTGTCCTTCAAGTGGAGAAAACATGATGAAAAGCCCTATATAGTGTCCATCCAGTAGAGAACACGCAATGAAGTGCCTTATAAGGTGTTCTTCCAGTGGAAAAAATGTGGTGGAGTGCCATCTAGGGTGTCCTTTCAGTAGAGAAAACACTGTGATGTGCTCTCTAGAGTGTGTTTTCAATGTAGTTAAGTACCCTCTGTGGTTTCCTTCCAGTGGAGAAAACTGTGATGAAGTGCTCTATAGGGTGTCTTCCAGTGGAGAAAACATGATGAGGTATCTAGGATGTCCTTCCAGTAGAGAAAATGTTTAGTTCCCTTTAGGATGTCCCTCCACTGGTGAAAACATGATTAAATGCTCTACCGGCTGCCCTTACAGTGGACAAGAAATGATAAAGTACAAACTTGATGTCTTTCCAGTAGAGACAACATGGTGAAGTGCCCTCTGGGGTGTCCCTCCAGTGGAGAAAATGTAATGAAGTACCCTGTTGAGTGTCCTTCCAGTGGAGAAAACATGATGGACTGCTCTCTAAGACTTAAAATTTAGAAAAAATTAAGAAAATATACTTCAGTGCCATGTAGGCAGGCCTGCATACTAGATGTTTTATTATTTTGCCCCTGCCCCTCAGACAGCCTGAGTCCACCAGTGATTTGCACACAGTTGCTCCTGCAATCTGGTGCCACTAGTACAAAGTTGCCTTGTGTAACTTCTGTGAAAAGAGTCTTCTGCAGAGACAAATCAAAGCAGGATGCTAGTACTAACAAATGTTCACCAAACATTTTACTCTGCACAGTTCTCAGTGCAGGTGGTCTTTGAACCAAACAAAAGTTTGTCACCCGCTTTTGTATCTTTATCCGACCACTTCACCTTTGTGTGAGATCAGCCGAAGTAGCAGCGTGTTAATAACAGTTTAGCAGCCCGCCATCCTCACTCTCTATCATACACTTGCTGCAACACATGCCCAGCGGCACGTTTTACTGTTTACGCCTCGCTATGAATAATGATTGACCAGATGGTTGAAACTTCTCGCTCAGCATGTGCTGTAGCTGTTACTGTGGTGCCTTTGTGACATCACTGTCTTCTCCTTTAAAAAGTCCTCCCACGCAGAAGGCCGCGTGTTTTTACTCGTGATGAGAGAACGCGAGAAGTCCAAATGTATCGGAAGTAATATTTTGAAGATATACTGCAGGCGGTGTGTGTGTGTGTGTGTGTGTGTGTGTGTGCTTGTATCTTTGTTTTGGATGGTGTGTCTCTGTCTGTGTGTGTGTGTGTGTGTGTGTGTGTGTGTGTGTGTGAGAGTATTTTGGTCTGGTCTGGGGCAACATGCCAGCACTACTCTGCATCACACTCCGCAAGTACAAACAGCAGCCTCAGATGAAGAGAGGAGAAGAGAGGAGAGTTAACCATAGAGCATGATGGGAATAAAACACTGCCTGCCATAAGCAATATTGTCTGAAAGTGCTGTTTCATGACCTTGATCAATTCCAGCCATTTCAAACTCACAAATCAATACTCCAGACGTCTCCGGACCTTAAAAACACCACATCAAAATTCAAACAATTTTCAAGGATTTTAAGCACCTGCAGGAACACTGGTTTTGTGTGCGTGTGTGTGGTTTTCTGTGTGTGTGTGTGTGTGTGTGTGTGTGTGTGTGTGTGTGTGTAAGAAAGGCTGTCCAAAACTAGGTCAGACACTGAGAGACAGAGAATGACTGGAGAGAGGGAGAGAAAAGGAAAGATGTGGCAGAATTTTAAAAAGCAATTGTAGGATGAGTCGATGGAGAATGAGATGACAAAAAAAGATAGAGAGGCATTAAGATAAAACACAATTAAGGGCAAATACACAGAGAGCTACACACATAAATTAAATTTCAATTCATTACACGGCCCTTACTGCGACCCAAGTAGCTGTTTGTTCAGAGATTTTTCTCTTTTTTCTGTTGGTGTCTTTTGCAGTATTCTTAAAGCTGTGCCAGTAATTTATATTTAAATGGTGACACAGAGAGTTAGAGTTCTCACACAGACAGAGAGCCCAAAAGAAATACAAACTGATAGAATAGTCAGGAAGGACAAAGTTCTCAGCTTTTAGCTCATTATACTTGCTGTGTATCTTGCACAAGTTGAGAAGTGCATGTCATGAATTTTCAATAGGAGCCCAGGCTCTCTGATGCTCCTCTCTGTGGTTCATGAGGCAGCAGTGAATCCACACAGTGCCACAGCTCCCCCATGTGGCTAACAGTAAGTTTTACACTCTGAAAACAAACGAATATTTTTTTCTTTTTTTTTTTATCAAACCTTTGGAAAAATCTTTGACATAACCTTTAGCGAACTTGCTGAAAATCAGCAGTCTAACTCCACAGATCATTTTACAGCAAAACACTGATTTACAGAAGTTGTTACTGTAGATAGATGCATTTTCTCTCAAACTTTAGAACATGAGGCCTCCCTGAGAAGTGAGTTACCTGATCTCCCCCGTTTTCCCTTTAAATCTTTCAACTTATTTTGGGGGAAATTTATTACAAGTAAAAAAGTTTAAATCAAAGGGCACTAAAATATCTCATTCAAATCATTTTACTTTATAAAAATACAGACCTATATCAGCTTTCTGTCGCAGTTCCCAGACAAAGAACCCCAAGAGCTTGACTCATTAACAAAGCAGGGAGTCTTTACTGAGCAAAAAATACAAGGACACAAAATGATCAAGCAAGGTAACAAGGGTTGCGCTGAGGCAGAATCTAAAAATGCACGCAGCGCTGAAATCAAGTTTAGAAATCACGAGGCAGATAAAAAATAAAAATACTGGAACACTGAGGTACGGGGAACAAAGACAATCTGTCAGAGCTGAAGTGGACCAGTAGATATACTAAAGAGCTAATGGCTGAATGAGGAATAAGGGAGTGAATCTACTGATGAGGGCAGACAGTGGGAGTGGCAGAGTTATAATTCAATGTGCAAACAAAACAAGTGAATAAATGAATTATAAATAAAGTGTAATTAAAAACCAGAAAACCTGACAGAATGACCTATGCCACATTTAACTATTTAACCAGGAGGTTGTCCATTCAGGTAGATTTCTGTACCTGACAGAATAACCTACATCAAATTTAACTACATCTATACAGGAAGTAGTACATTCTGATAGATATTTGGACCTGCCAGAATGACCTACTTCAGCTGACAGAATTACCTCTGTCACATTTAACTATATTAATACAGGAAGCAGTGCATTCTGATAGATTTTTTACCTGGCAGAATGACCTATGCCACATTTAACTTCACCTATACAGGTTTCAGGGATTGAGACTAAATAGGTTAATAAGTTTCAAGAAGTAGGACTCAAACTGCACATATGGCAGAATGGTAGAGCGATCACTTGCCATGTACCATGCCATGAGCTTCTTTGCTTTGCATTTTTCAAAACAAATACTGCTTTGCTGAAAAAGTAAAAAAGCTTCTACAATTACTAAATTAGCATTTAGAACACTTATTATGCTGTCAACTCAAATAATGTAGAAATGATTTCAAGAGTTTTCCTTTGGTCCAATTTCAGAAATAAGGCAGCAGGAGACATTGGCCTTGGTTTGATTGTCACTGCTAATAGAGTGATATTTTATCCTGAGCATCCTTGTGGTCATTTCACTAATGGACCAAACATGCTGATCCTGTTCAAGGCCACAATGCTTTGGCACACAAGGTTGCAATAAGGGGAACAGAGGTGTGTCCTTGAATCAGCCATGGAAGGTAGAAACCCCTGAGGTCCTACTGACCATCCCAAGTGCCACCAAAAAATTACAGTATGGTTGGCTATAATGGACATGTTTCAAGCAAGACATTCAAGATATCACTTTTATGTCTTCCCCCGTTTTCCAAAGCTACTCTCCAATACACACTTATTGCTGTGTTCCAGAGCAACAAGGGCTCTTAAAATGTGATTGTTCGTTCTAGGTGACTGGATGAATGATACTTACAGAAATGCATTCAAGTTTTCTTAATGTTCCCTGAACGTTCTTCCTAAAGTTTGGGCAACATTCTCTATAAACATCAAAACATGTGTTTTCTAAAAGAACATTCTATGATCTGTCACCTCTTAACATCACCAAAACATCTTCAGAAGGTTGCAACATTACGTCTTAGTAAACATTTAACCTTACAGGGACATTATTTGAAATGACAAATGTTCTCTGTACATACGATTAAAATAGTTTCCTTAAAACATTATTACAACTTGAAAGAAACGTTAGCCAATGTTGTGGGAACGTTCCCTGCTAGTTGGGTTTGCGCGGCGCAAATGGCTGAGCATGACCAACAATCAACAACACTGATTAAAGACGCACGCTGCACGTAAATACGCACAAACCGACGCAACAGCATTAACAGCAGCGCTGCCTAAAGGTGTACAAATAGGCCCAAATAAACAACAACTGACCAGCATGACCAGTAACACTGCTTAAAGCGACACAATCAAACAGCAGCATGGCCCAAACCATTGTCTACAGGCACATTAATGCGCACCAAAAATCACAACAGCTTTGTTTACACTCGCCCAACCAGCTGACCACAGGCACACAAATACACACAATACAGAGAAAGCACACTATAATGTACAACAACGAAAGGAAGACGCCAGATAAACATGAAAACAGAGGACTCACCCTCTCAGTCAGAGCTGCT
This sequence comes from Plectropomus leopardus, assembly GCF_008729295.1. Classification (NCBI taxonomy): domain Eukaryota; kingdom Metazoa; phylum Chordata; class Actinopteri; order Perciformes; family Serranidae; genus Plectropomus; species Plectropomus leopardus. The sequence goes on along the minus strand of NC_056471.1, from coordinate 4,953,134 downwards.
CTGCTCCTTGTTGACTAATGAAGCTGGAAACGCCGTTTTCCCGTAAAATTGAATCTCCTCAACACACAGTCCTTCCTCTCATCCTCGCACTTTTGGTTTTAGTCCTTTTAAAAACTGAGTTGAATTAGCTTTGCGCGGATAAAACATACTCCATAGGTGACCGCTAGCACCTGCAACTTCTCGGCTAGCTGTATCCTTGGTTTTCGTACATCCATTTTTTATTTAAAACAGAATACTGCCACTGCAAGTTTCTCTTTTGTTTGTTTACATAGCTGCTCCCGTTTCTACCTTTTCGAAAACTTGAATGTTCGCTGGCCGCGCGCAGAGCGTAGGCAGATGGACGATATGACAGCTCCCCCAAAGTGTAACTTTTCAATCTCGATCGCTCGATCGGCCCCTGGTGTCTGACTCCAGTACAGGTCGCCTACTAAAAAATAAAAGTAAAGTAAATAAAATTTTCCCCAAAACGATTTCTGTCACTGAAGGTAGTTCTCATCACCCTGATGTTTGTTCAAGTGTTTGTTTCTATAAGTTCAGTTTTAATGAGTTATTAAATTATACAAAAGGGGGCTTTTCTGCCATGATTGACAGCTATGACAGCCAATTCATGCGCTCACATTTAATGGTGCTGTTCAGCTCAGTAAAATATTATCTATAAACAGAAAAAAAAGAAAATAAATATATATATACACATATACAGAAATATATATATATATATATATATATATATATATATATATATATATATATATATATATGTATGTATGTATGTATATATATATATGTGTGTGTGTATATATATATATATATATATATATATATATATAATATATATATATCTATATATATACTTTGAGCACCACAAGCCAAGTGCCATCTAGTTCCATTATACTTGAGAAAAGGCAGACATCTCTACTCTATATATCTCTAACAATTGGCAACTCACACCAAAACAGTCTAGACAAAACAACAGGTGAGAGAAAAAATATGTATTTTCGATTACTACTATTAGTTGAACAGTCCGGTTAAGGATGAGTAAGGTCAAGGCTAGAAAAGGGGGTCATCTATCAGATTTATGTCACTATACCCTAATGCCCACTGCAGGAAGTACTGATAGGTCAAAACACCATTTAAGTTGAATACTGGGCCTCTGTTAGCAATGCTCATTCAACTTTTGACATATTCTACTGGTTATTGATACCTGATGGTGAAATCCGACAATTCATTAAATGCAAAGACCAGTCGGAGCGAACGGAGGAAGATCGACCTTTATTTATTGAAACTGCTTGCATACAAAATATATTGCACTATAACCAGACATGTCAACCCAAACATCTTAAATGCTAGTAGTATGTACAAAAGGAAAAAAAAATGCCCAAAAGTGCACACGAGGTTTACAGCTTTTTTGACTACCCTGGTTTAAGTATCTACAGATTCTCTGCATGTCTTCACTTTCTGGCACTATACTGTTAAACAGCCCACAACGTGTCTAGTTAGTATTTGTTAATGTTATATACATTCTGCTCATGTTGCAACCCCAACTGGACAAAAGGCTTAGTGAGGAAGGGATGCAAAATGGTCACATGGGACTCTTACATTTAGAAGGATTGGGACTCTCCAATTCAAATTCTTGTGCTGTCTGCATTATCGCTGTATGTTTGACATACACAGTATCTTCTGGGATATCAAGTCAAAATCAAGGATGGTGGCAAAGTTGCACCTACAGTTAGGCCATCTGACCATATTAGCAAGAAAAACACAACACAGTGTTGTTGTTTAAAGAGTAAAAATTGGTCTATTCAGTCAAATGCCTTGTTCAAATTTGAGCATTCCTTGGGGCAGATTAAGAATGATCAACATTCAAGCAAAATGCATATCACTAGCATTCCCCTTCTGCAACCCACTGGATCATGGGTAAAAGATACACTCTGTTCACCAGAACATTAGAACAGCACACAATCACAACAACCAGATATCAAGAAAACCTACTATCCCTTATTTTGCTGGAAAACACCCTTAGTAATAAACATATCATAAGAAAAACAGTGAACAATCCTACAACTATCATTGTCAATTGACATGAAAGTTTTCATTATGTGAACAGCTGCCAAAACATATGACTGTGAGTTAACAGTGAATCATTATTTTAAAGAAGCATCGCTCATTCAAAATTCACCTTAAAGTATTGAATGGTTTTGGTAGTGCTGTTACACTTAATCGGTACCAAATTATATGTTACTGTTCTAATGTACTGGAGACAGAGGACTGTGTTTAAGGACAGTATCATGCCAAAACAAACACAAGATAGTGCAACTGAGTAGCATCTGAAGAACAGTACACCTGCAAAAAGTGGATGTCCTCAGCAGTGTTCTTCATAGTGCCATTGGGTATCCCATATGACACCTTATATTGTCAGGATGAGTCAAAATGTACACAGCACAATCCTGGGAATTAAATGTGCACATGCTGTTTCTTGTCGTAAACTTTGATTTGGGATCCCAAATGGTGTTGTCGGTGTATGTTTCCTCGCCAACTTTCCATATAACATTTGCAATGTTTTTAGAAAGCTAGAAACCAGACTACAGACGCTACATTGACTTTTCTGTCATGATCTCTACCATAATCATATTAATGTTAGTTGTTTCCATGGCAGGCCTCTGGAAAACAGCAGGATTTGATAATCATGTCATAACCAGTCAGTTACAGGAGACTCAATTAAAATCCCCATTGTAGAAATGCTTCATTAGCACCAGTTCTTCATTGACCCCAACTGGTCAGCATGCAACACTCCTCCCTTATCTTTTTTCAATTTACATTTTCCACTATTGTACAAGTCTTGTCCTAGCATTACAGCTTGTTAGTAATCCCGATAAAAATCAAACCAAAGCATGAAAAAATCCATTAAACTGCTTCTGTTGGTTCAAAACCAGCTGTTAAACAAGTCTCGCATACACTCTAAACCTGGTGTTTGGAGGCACAATAAAATACACCAACAAGCAGGTTGAAGCAGCCACAAATGCAAAGAAATTCATTGTCTCTGGTGTGACACAACAGAGCCGATGTTGAGGGTTGAACCTCTGTAGACTCAGCAGTAGCTCTAAGGTCTGTAACACCTTCCCAATGCTTAAACTTGCATGTGGTTCTTTTTGTCAATTCAAGAGGAACCCGCTTTTGGGACGCAAGTCTCACCACCAGCACCTCGTTGGCTTAACCTTATGAAAATTTTATACTAGTCAAAAAGAGTAATAAAATGTTAATGTCATTATCACAGGTCTGTCATTATCTAGACCTGTGATGACTTAAGGAAAAAACAAGCTGGGTCTCTATACATGAGAGATGACAAGTCCAGGGAATGACCAAATGTACAAGACACCTTTGTACCCCAAAATTAAAGAGAAAATCCACCATAAAACATTATTCACTTAAGTTACTTCAGTTACTGTAAGAGGCTAACCTTCCCCAAAGCTGTAGTGTGTTACATGCAAGAGGAATGACCAATACATGCTTTCTTATTGATGTTTAAAGAATTGTTACTTTAGAATATACAGAGTTAGAGGTCAAAATGGATACCACTTTAGTGTCTGAGTGTAACAGGGTGCCAGGAGAATGAGTTTCCAACCGAAACTTAAAAGAAAACATGTTGACTCAAAGTCCACTTACTAGCTTATTTTTTAGAGCTTTCAACTGTACCACATGATCTTCCTCTACATGACCTAAGCAAGCCCCCAGGAGGCTATAAGCCAATCTGACATAGTGGACAAACCGTTAAATTACAACTTCTGGGTCTGTCAGGTGATGAACTGGCTCTGTAAGATTTTCCTCATATCCCAAATTATGAATAATATAATATGGTAATCAGTGGATACATTTTTGAGCCCACCCAAAATGACTCGTTTCATTATTGGGATTTGATCCATTCAGTCCAATAACAATTTAGTGAAGGGATAAACTGAAAGTTGGCTACTTTTATGAGCCCAACAATGCAGAAGACCTGAGAAATTTTATACCTGGGACGTCAAAAATTTTTGGCTTCATGCGCCATTGAGCAACTCTTACTACAATGAACGCTACCTTGCCTCCAAAGCTGTATCCAATTGTCTTTATACATCCATGCACCTATGAACAGAACATGTGATAGGGTTGTGTTTCATGACCAAAGATTTCACGACAGATCATGAGATGTGTTTGAAAGCGCTTGAGAAGGTTAGTAAGTGAACTGCTGAGTGCATTTTTCTGGGCTGTCCCCAACTTAGAATTAAATGCCAGTCAAATTGGATTTGGCTATTCAATATGATTAGGATTTGTTTTGTTTTCATACAATATTTTAAAGTTTGAACGGGCTCCGTTGGATGTTCAGTGTGACAGCGGCATTCATGTAATATAGTAAAAGCTAACGGTAGTAACATCGGATCGGAAATGTGTAACAACATTTTTTATGACACTAGATAGCAAAAATTAAAGCCAGAGGCTGTGTCGTATTAAGCTGTCGTCAGCTGTAAATTCACCACTTCTGAGCAGGACCGTCCTCTATACTCCTCTGTGTCACTGCCTGCATGTCCACTGTAGACTGTATCAAAGAGCAGTGTAAAAGTCAAGAGCACTCACTTCGCAGCAAAATCTGGTGACTGAAATGTCCCCCAAAGTACACTGCACAGCACCCTGACTAGGAAAAAAACAAAAACTACTGTGCATAACCCGATGCAAAAATTAGTGAGTTTTCATTCATGAATTTAGTTTTAGGGTGGATTTTCCTTGTCAAATATAAAACAAACTCCTCCTCTGTCAGTAATGTCACACTACGTTTTAAGTTCTGCAGCACTATGGACATTTCATTATTAATGACAGCTGTGTGTGACTCAACCCTGCTATAGAGGATACTATTTTTTTTCACACATCATTTAGTTTATTATCAAGAGCTCTAGCATCTGACTGATATTAAACAGCAAAAAAAAAAAGAAGAAAATATCAGGATAAGTGCACATTTGAAACAATAGTACAAATCTTTTCTCAGACAAATAATGACATCATTATATACAGTATGCCACCCGCCCTTCTTTTTTCCACCACTTTTTTTTTTAAACAATACAAAGCAACTCCATACTGTTGATGCTCTATTGACAATATAGAGGTTAACTTTTGAGACATTTGTCGATGCACTGCAGAGAATGCTTATCGGAGTAAAAACGCAACATGGCTGCAGCATGAACGGCAAGTGAAAGCAAAGGTCCTAACAGATCTGTGAGAGAGAAATGGACACCAATAATACTTTTCAGAAAAGAAAAAGATGAACTTTAAAAAAAAAAGCCTGTTTCGTGATTCAATACTCATGTTACATAACTGTTTCTTGTGACATTTTCTAAAAGGTAAAAGTTCCCCATGTGTCACTGACTGAGTTGATGGTTGTCAGAACTCATCACTGGCTACTCCAACTGAACTCAGGTCAAGGAGAAATGGGACAAAGTAACACTGATAAAAAAAACCCCAAAAACTAAACTGCCTTTCTAAAACACGTGTCCGAACCTACTGAAAGTCTCTAACGTCCATAATAAAGATGTACATGCATTGCAAGACTAGAAAGGTACACTGATCTCTGGTAAAAGATAAGACCTGGCTCAACCTCTGACAACTTTTTGGTTACTTCATTAGTTACGTTCCGAGAGAAAAAAGAGAGACAGGTAATTAAGTTACCCTGGATCACATCATTTTGCATCTCGAGGTAAAATTTTAAGAGGGGGTTTGTGTGGAGAAATGGCGGCCTTTGACTTTGGAACTGAGCCAAAGTAGCCACTTAAGGTCTTGAACTGCATTGGTCTACAAAAGTAACTGAATCCACTTCACAGATCAGTTGAACCAGGTCAGAAGCTACGGGCTTATGTTAATCGACTGTACAAGGATACAACACCCTTTGAGTGTTTTAAAAGGATCAGGTGGTTAAAGCAGGTAGTGTCCTGGTGCAATTAACACCCACCCTTTGAGTTTAAAGGAAGCTCAGAAATGCTCGGCTTTGCCAGCAACGACCCGCAGTGAATCAATGATGCCACGGCAGGAAGTAGCCATCTTTACACATCTGGTCCGTTATGAACGTCTCATCATCCCTGATTTACATGTCTAGGTTGTGATACTAGCCACAATTGAAAGGCACATGTCACATAAAATATGGTGAGGTTTCTCTGCGCATTTGCAGCTTTCTAGCCAATAATTCAGCGTACATTATGCATAAATATGTATAACTGTTTCTACCACATCATCTGATGAAAATGGGGAACACTCACTGTTTTGAAGTCTAGTATTTTTTTGTGTCTGTCTGGTTAAAAGTTGATTTTTGTTTTGTAAAGTAATATGCTGTGCCCATGAGCTAACATGCTTTTTAAGAGGAATAGTTCAACATTTTGGGGAAATTCGCTTTCTCATAGACATTCAATGAGAAGATCGATACGACTCTCATTTTTATGTGTAAACAATGTGGTATCAATCTGGAAATACACAATAATATTGGCACGTCATTGGTATCAGCAGATAATGGCTTTAAAATGAAATATCAGAATCTGCTAACATGCTGATTTCTGCCGATAACACCAATTTTTTTTTTAATTGACAAAGAGAACATGTAGGAAACATCAGCCCTAAGTTGAAGTATTTTTCTTATTTTGCACAATCAATGAATATTACATACACTGAAAAGCATTGTATTTTACGTCTTTATCTGAGTATGCAAAGTATGATCTTAATTCAATTACAGAAGAGACCTGATGATCATGAACATTAGGTGGGAAAAAAAGTGGATGTATTGATATCTGTATCAGCCAATGAGTTATATGGAGGATATTGGCAAAAAATCCAACAGTGCGTTGGATTCAATCTTCTCATCTAACTTTTTGCAAGAATACGAAAAAGTGTATTTCCAAAAATTTCAAAATAAACCTTTGAGAGCACCACAAAGAGGAAAGTTAAATTTAAAGGCCAACTTTACAAGGTTACTCTTAAACAAGTCCTGTATTGATTCAATGCGTAGATTTAACCTAGTCCTACTAGTCCAATTATTGTGCTGGATACTTAAGAGTCCTTTTTTTTTTTTTAACGCAAAGACAATAAGCCCACGTATGCACAGAGAAACTTCAAGATTTTTTTTGCTTTACTTTTTGTTTTACAGTGACTTTCTCACATTTCCCAACAGTTCTTTTAAAATTCTTACTAATGCTATTATCAATCTCACTTCAATAAACCCACAAGAACTTTCTACACTAACCCGTCCAAGTTACTGCACTCAGTTTGAATCTAGGGTGCAATTTGGGACAAATGAGAGTGTACATGATCTTCAAAGGCCTTTGTGCCACCTTAAGTGTTTTCTATATATTTTGATGGTGATGATGATGATAAAACACGAGGTTGGAACCTTGAGATGAAGAGCTTGAAGTCAACATGTTTTGTCTGATGTCCCTTTTATGTCAGAACACCTGTGCTGTCACTTTCAGCTATTAGGTGATGAGCGTCTCTTATTGTTTGACTCTGCGTTGGTGTGTCACAGAGGCAGAGGACTTTGGAACAGTCAAAGACTGGATCTGTACATCGTACACCATTGGGCCTCCCCAAAATCATACTTAAAAATGTATATAAGGTCAGAGAATCACCCATGCAAGAAACATTTATGTCCTAAAAAACAGACAGAAGGGGTGTTACGGTGGGTTTAGACATACAGAATAAAAAAAAGTTTGATCTGTTCAGAGCAGTCAGGTGCTTTTCATGGATCAAATTCACAGAAATGGAGAAGCATACATCCAAGGCACTAATTTTAGCGGCAGACTGGACTTGTGGATGAAAACCTCTAACCTGATTTTATACTCTGGCTTAGAGTGGTTTCACTAAACCTCGATTTTACTTTTATTTTCTCAGGTGACATGCACAGTCCTGCTATTTAAAAGCAAAAACCAGAGCAATGCACAATTCAAATCATGCATATTAAAAAATGCATTGCACCCTTCATGGATGGTTGCAGAACAAGACCTGGAATTGTATTTTAATAAAGATTACAACTTGATCTAATAAAGTACGTTTAAGGTTAGAAGTTTGACATCGTCATCTTCCCTACCACTTAAAAAATGCAGCCATCAGGAAATAACAAAAATCTATAAGATTAATATAAAAAATGTAATATGGGCCCAGAATAAGTTGGAAAACCAGGAAGAATAAAACTTACAGCAAATTTTTATTTTGTCAAGATATAACTCAACGAAAGGTTTCTTTTACAGTAATACTTCAAACAGGTTTCCTAACTGCAAAACAAAAAAAAGGTTAAATACAAAGGTTTTTATAAATTAAAGAAGAGCTCATGTGATCAGGCGACGGGAGTTCTACATTCACAATGTAGCCGTCTTGATCCTCATCAGGTTTGTCTGAAAGCAAAAGTTAACCGTACTAATTTCCCTGGTGTCCATCCAAGAATGTTTTGTTCCATTTGAGTGGAATTAGCCAGAGTAAGTGTATCTTACAGCCTGAGCCCTCACTGTGAAATATCCCACTGCAGAGGTTAAAAGGCTCTCATTGGTCAGGTGCAGGTGTGGGATCCTGACAGCTCTTTAACCAATGAGATGAATGACTATTGGGAGAATAATTTAGTCAAGGCTTGAGCCACTTTTTCTTTTGTATTGTGAATATACAGGTTTTACTTGTCTCTGGCCATTGTGTCCTAAATTTAAAATATCAGTGTTGAGATTTACAGTAGCTACTAAGTTTTTGGTGTGATTTCACAAAGTGTCAAGGCCAATCCACACAAAACACACATCATCCCAAGACTCCTATGTCATTTTTTCCCATCTGGTGCCCTGTGAGCAGTGATGTTCCCACAGACGGCTGACAGAATCACACAAAACTGCTTTTTATATGTTCTGTACAAATGATCAGTATCTGTAATGCTCATTGTGAGCTTTCTGGCATCACCATGGAAAGACAAAATATGTGTGTGGAACCAGAGCCAATGAACTGATGAATAAGAAATACTTTTTAATTTAATACTTTAATTTTCATGCTGCCCATGTAAAGGTCCAGTGTGTAGGATTTAGTGTCATCTAGTGGTGGGGTTGCAGATTACAGCCAACTGAAACTTCGCCTGTGTCAAATGTGTAGAAATACGATGGACGATGCGAAAACGTGAATGGCCTTGTCTGGAGGCAGTGTTTGGTTTGTCTCTTTTGGGATACTGTAGAAATAACATGGTGGACTTCGTGGAAGAGGACCACTCCGTATAAAGATATAAATGACTCATTCTAAGTAGGGATGCACCATAATATCAACATGTAATCGGTATCGGCAGATACTGGCTTTAAAATTAAACATCAGAATCGGACAACATGCTGATTTCTGCTGATATAACAAACCTATATATTGCTTTTTTGATTTATAGAGAACATGTACAAAAAACCAACCCTAAGTTTAAGAATTACATACAATGAATATTACATACATTGAAAAGCACTGTATTTTAAGTCTCCATCTGCCTGTGGGCCACCACAAGAGTATGCATAATTTGATGTCAATTCCACTACAGAAGAGACTCGATGATCTCTAAAATTAGGTGGTTAAAAAGTGCATATTCAGTTGACATCGCTATTGTTTATCAGTAAATTTAGTTGTTATATCTCAGCATATCGGATATTGGCAAAAAAATCCTATATCCTGCATCCCCAATTTTAAGCTAACAAAAACACGATTCTTAGTTCTAGTGAAAGTTATGAATATTTAATTCCATTTCTACATATTTATCCCTCTAAATCCTACAAACTGGACTTTCACTGACTGATTTCGTAGAGTAAATTTCTGATATTAGTCAGCCCGCTGAAGACAGTTAAGCCGGTCGCTTTAACAGACAGATGGTTCTGAGTGCAGAGATGGTTGTTGGGGTTTGAATGGATTTAATGCTTCAGTTGTGCTTATGCACTGTTCAAGTCTTGCATTTAATGTGAATTCCAAGTCACTGTTGGCCTAGTCGTGTGTCCTGGTCTGTTCATTTTGGATAAGTGCATGTTGTTTTGTCCCGTGTAAAGACTCTTAGGAGTGCCTCAGATTTATGTTTCCCCATTGGTATGTCTAATACGCCGTCGAATTCATGCTTGGTCTGACGGTCCAAAAGACTGAGGGAATTTTACATTATTTTGGCAACAGGAAACAAAATACAGATGACTTAAATCATGAGATACATAATCGTTGGCAATTTAGTTTCCCATGCATACCTGTTTGCATTTCACCCAAAAATGTGGACCCAAATCCAGGTTTTACTTTCTCACACATCAATATGCTGAGAAGGATTCAAATTACTATCCAAAAAAAAAAAAAACCCAAAACACCTCCTCTCAGCCTGAAAGCTCTGTGTGTTTCCTAAACAGACTTGAAAAAGATGTTTGTTTGTTTGAACTGAGCTCAAAAGTCTCTCTGGAGATGCACCTGAAAGATGCTAAATTACTCACTATGGTTACAGTATATTATAAATGTAATGTTGTGTTGCCGCTGACACCCAAGTGTTGAATTTTGGAACTTTAGAACACCAAAATAAATTCTCAACCTGTGGGGAAACAATGACCCCCAAAAACCGTGCACGATCAGGTCTCTACAATAAACACCTGCAGTAAAAATATGTTTTAGGTTTAGCAGGAGGAGGGAGGGGACTCATATTTCATCCTGCTGACTGAAGTGGTTTAACATCTCTTTTTCCTTGTCAACCAGTAATTCCCTTGATTTCATTTTTTCTGGTGTGATAAAGTCCAAATGAGTCAGTGGGAAAAAAAAAAGAAACCCTCAAATTATTTGCCTTTGATGGGATGGGGAGCATGTTTGGGGTTTATGCCGCTGTGAGAGATGAGCTTTAGTCAAATCCCTCCTCTTCTTTTCCTTTTGTCCAAAAATGTTCTTTTATCTGTCACTCCAGAAAAGAACAGAGGATCAAACCAGACCAGTCTGCTCAAAGAGCTTAACAGAGCCGACCAGCAGGTGCCAGATTGCCTCTGGTCTATGACTTCACTACGGTAAACTCTTCCTTGCTGATGGAATATGTGTATTCATGACAAAGACAGAAAGAAAAAAAGCGAGAGAGACTCTACGATGGTTTATGACGAGTTGCCTGTGTGTGTCTACGTGAGAAGGTCCTCCAGTGGCGGGTCTACGACACTCCGTTCACCAGCGGAGGAGCGTCCTGTTTGTCCTTCTTCATCCCTCGGTCTCTGATGGGTCTCTGGTGGTGATGGCGAGACGGGCCCTCACCGCCGGCGCTGACGCCACCCTGGGATGAGGAAGGCCCTCCTCCTCCTCCTCGTCCGCCCGAGGAGTGCTGCACGCTACGCTCGTTGTTACCATCCACACGGATCTGTGGAAGAAAAGAAGTGAGTAGAGTGTGGTTCCAAACCTCACAGCTGTGAATGGAGACATAATATGATCAGATACTTGACCACTGATGAATTGAAAATAGAGTGTAAACTGACTCAGCTGTCATTATAGTATTGCATCTCACATGTATTTTGATTATTCATGTGTTGCACTGATGCTGAAAACCTCGTGAGCCCTTTGGCACGCTACTCGAGTAGCAAAATTGAAACTACTCTTTCACTGTCTACATCCTTTATTCACTGAACCCTGTTAACCCTTTGAAAACTGAACAAATTGGCTTGATTTCTTTCAAAAGCATGGAAAGAAGGTAATGAGCAACCTAACAATAGTGGAAAGCCGTGGGAACAGAGGTCCGTGGAAGCTTTATACATCTCTCTTATATATTCAGTCTGTCGTTGACACTCGGTGCAGACTACTTTGGATCGATGTTTCAGTGCTGCTTAGGTGAAGATTAAGGATAATTAGTGGCGGTGCATCGTTGCATCGCGCCCGTTAAGGAGCTGAAATTACCCAATCACCTGGGCGCTGTGTTCCTATCAAGGCTGATTGGAGCCGGAGGCAATTAAAACCCGTGTCCACTGCAGAGTCACTTGATATGGGTGTGAATGCCAATCGTACATATTCTCACTGCATTAAAAAGCCAGATGTTAGCAGCTGTAAGCAGGTTTTCTGTGCAGTGGGAAAGAGGCTTAAGGTTATGAGTTCGAGTGCTTGCTGGTGCACAGGAAACATGCTAATGCCTACTTAGGCATTGTGCTGTGTGGATTAGAAACTTTTAAAATGTTATTTTGAATTCTCATTTGTATTCAGTTATTTTTTTTCCTTCCTCCTCCTCAAACTGCCATACCTGATTCACTGCTGTGATTCAGTTTAAAATCAGGCGGCTAAGAGTAATGTTGAGATGTGTCCTAGATAGTGTTAAGATTTTAACAACTGAAAGAATCATTTCAGTGGTGGATGTGTGTATGTCACCTGTAGAGTGTCCTCTTGCGCTCTTGTCTTGGGGTCTCTGACATGACGAGGTCTCGGCTCACTCCACTGCATGTCGTCACCTAAACCATGACAGAAAAATCCTGAGTCTCAGCTTAAAGGTGTCATGTTCGTTCCCATCACCTCGCGGATGATAAAAAGGTGAAACAAACCGCAAATAAAAACAAAACACTCCCTGTCACTGTCATGCTGCTTAAAACCTTCAAAAGCCCCGACAGTCTGAGGCAGCAGATCGCTCACAGGTAGCATCGTACGGACTGGGTTTCACATCAGGGGAAATTAGTTTTTCAATATAAATGTGGATCTTCTTGAACAGCAGACTCAAAATGAGAATTTACGAGCAAAGGGAGCCTGCAGGGATCTCATTATTCATTCCAATTCTTCTGCCTATAAACTAATAAAAAGCATCTCAAACTGTTATATCTTTCAAGTCACTTAACATTTATTTCTCAGTTATGTCTTTTTTTAAATAACAAAAAAGAAAAAAAGATCATCTCCGTTCGTTATCTTCAAAATTATCTTCATCTCCAGTTAAGTTAACCCTTTGATACCTAGAGTGACATTGCTTTTCTTGTGCTGCTTTCAGATGCCTTTCACAAGTATTTAACCCTTTGAAACATGAGCATATTGGTGCGACATCTTTTGGAAACATGGGAAAACGTCAATGAGCAAATTGGTAAGAAGTGATCCAAAAATTGCAAGAAAGGAGTTTTAAAATAGCTATGCCTAAGTATAGCTATGCCGAAAAAGAAAAAAAAAGGGAAAAACTAAATAATGATCTTAATTACACATCTAAGTTTATGTTACAGAATTATTAATTTCTTGCTAATTTTTGGGTCACTTCTTTTGCTGCTCATTGCCTTCTTCCCATGTTTTTGAAAGAAATCAAGCCAATTTGCTTAGGTTTCAAAGAGTTAAATGGTAGAAAAACGACGTTTAAGTTTATCAAGCACTGACGAGCATTTTGTCGATATCTGACCCTCGTCTTCTCTGTTGAGGACAATCCTAAAGAATCACTTCAGAAACATCAATGACAGCCAATGATAATTACTGCCTACCTTTATACCCTCCTCTTCCTCTTCCTCCTCGTCCCCGCGGCCCCCCTCCGCCAGCTCTCTTCCTCCCATCTGTCCGTCTGGGCAGGGTCCCGCCTCCCGTCATCAGCTCCTCGGTGGGGGCCAGCGACCAATCGCTGAGCTCGTCTCTGTGGTCTGACTCTGTCTCTGAAGCGTTGGATGCCTCCGAGTTGGTGCCTGCGAGGGACAAAGTGCACGAGCCAAACCTCATTTAAACTGCAGCAGAAGGACAATGTTGAATTAATGTTTGAATAAGTGTTTTTTGTTTTAGAACAAAGTCTCCGCCTAAGAGGAGAAACTCTCCATTCAGTGCTGTAGCTTTATTCTAGCTGGATGTTTCATGTGCTTTCCATTGAAATAGCAGAAACACTTACTTCAGCCTTAAATGGGGCCACAGGGCACAGAAACTGAGGTAATTACCTTTCATCAAATATGGCTGAAAATAACCTTAATCTAAAACAGAGAATCAGCTCTTTGCTAAGTCATTGTGCCTTTAACATCCAAACCTATGAGACACACTTACACTGTGAGCAAACTGCAACTGCCAAACACTTGAGATGAGTGTTTTATATTAAAGCTTCAGCTCATTTAGTTTACCTTTCATGTGTGCAAGTGCAGTGCTTGAAAACCAGACATAAATATAACTCATTTAACCCTTTGAAATGTGAGCAAATTGGCTTGATTTCTTTCCAAAAATCAGCAGGAAATTTGTGAAATGTTGCAAGAAAATTATCTGAAAATAGAAATAAATAAATAAATAAATAAACACAAAAAGCAAAAACAGAACAAAAACAGGAAATGACTTGAAAAGGTGCTAAAATAGAATAAAAAATATTATATAATAAATATATTTTCTGTTATCTAATTTTAAATACCCTAAAAGAATAATTATATATAGTTTTTTTTTAATCTTTAAAAATAAATACAACTTTTTTTTTGTTTTAGGTAATTTCCTTTTCCCCTTCAATTTTTATTTTTTTGCCATTTGCGGGACATTTCACCCTAAGTTGCTGACTACTTGATACTTGACTACCTGATTCAAAGGTTTAAATACTTGCAAAAGGCTACTTAACGATGTACAAGAAAACTGATGTCCGTCCAGATTTTGAAGGGTTAAACACATTTGAATGAATTTGCTTGTTCTTTATCAAGGTGTAGTGATTTTCTCATACCTGAGGCAAAAGCTGCACCTCCTCCTCTTCGCCCTCTGCCTCTTCCTCCCCCTCCTCCGTAGGGCTTCCCTCCTCCTCCGCCTGCTCCTCTCCCCATCCCCAGCCCCATGCCGTTATCGAACACGTAGGTTTTGTCTTTAAGGGTTCGGGGGCCCGTCCCTCCTCCTCCACCTCCCCCTCCTATCTGCCTCAGCTGCTCGTCGATCTGAAGACGCTCCAGACGCAGCTGATCCACCTCCTGCGGACACGAAGAATGAAGAAAACGTGAAACTGAGTACGTCTACACACAGACTATTAGCCTGGTTTTAATCTGACTGTTGCATCCTGGGAGGAAGGAGTGAGGACTCATCTCTTGTAAAACCATCAGCTGATCATCTTAAATTCAGTAGTCAAAATTTCCCAATTACAATTTTGTTCATCTCATATAAATAAAATTAAAATGGTTGAACTGCAGCAGTAGTTTAGTTTAAGTAACTTGCAGAAGTTGAACACTGAACATAAGTGGTTCAAAGGTTTAAAAAAAGATTTAGATTAAATAGACAATGCTGGATTGAAATTACATGTTAAAGTTTGGATTTTTTGAAGTGGGGTTTTCTAGGATACTTATCCATGGACACTTCATTATATACAGTAGATGTCAGTCCGCATGCACCCACTTTGGAGAAGCAGGCTGGAGTCTGACACGGAAGCTAAGCAATGTACTGCTGTGGAGGGGATTCAGCAACACAATGTATTTTTATGTACACAATGTATATTCTACAAAACAGTTTACTTGGTGAACCGATATCAAATATTCATCTTCATAAAAGTCAAGTGGGTTGAGTCTGTCTCTCAAATGACTTTGAGGAACTTCATTATTTTGCTCAATCCATCTCAAAAAGGCAGCCATTGTCAAAGTTAACCTCCTCAGCTGTAGGTTTTAAGTTAACCCTGGATTACAGTTTAAAGAGTTTAGAGTTTTGGTACAACAGACTATATCTAAACTAGGTTTAGAGTAACCAAGAGCCTCGTGGGATGGGTAATGCTGTAATCTGCCTCCGTGCTGAGATCTTCTTTATACATAAATGCTCTACACGGCTCATTGTAACCTCATGAAAGCACTATTCTTTGTTTCAGTAAATTATTCATTAATGAAAACACAACTATGAATATTCCATTTCTGCCAATAGATCCCCCTGAATCCTACACACTGGACCTTTAAAATATTGACGTGTTAAATCACACACAAAGAGATTGGTCTAAAATGAAAACTGTTGATAAAAGATGTTATTATTTCTGGTGATTATACATACTTTAAGATAGTTGAGGTGATAGTCCAGCAGTACTGTAGCATTGGAGATGCTTTCCTTGGTCCCCACAAATACAAACGGCACCATTCCCTGTGAGAGAGGTTCAGAGAGAAAGTTCAAATTCAATTCTTTTGTCTTGCACCTGATCTATTCTCAAATCAGAGGTCAATGACTCAGGGGGATGATGGCTGAAAAAACAAAAAGACGCTGTTAGCTGTTTGTTGTGTTAAGTAGGTAGAGTTGTTGATCTTTTCTTTCCCACTGACCTCGTCTGCTGCTGCCGCTGCTGCTGCTGTGGGCTTTTTGTCATTCTCAGGCTCAATGCGAACCCGAACCACGCCAGACTTGTCAACCACTTCCTGGATCAGTTTGCCGTTTTTGCCAATTACCTTCCCTATAAAGGCAAAGACATCATCAGTCACACTCTGCTCGAGCTTTGAAGTTAAACAGTTATTTCCTAAATAAAGTCAAACCATTGCATTGAAAAACCTCATTTGTCAGCCGATGGATTTTCTCACCTACTAAGTTCCGGGGAACTTTGATAACGTCTTCAGAGAACTCCAGGAAACTCCTTGCTATACGGACAGCATCCTGGTCCTTAGACAAACAACAAGCATAAAACAAAAAAAAAAAATCTCTACCTCACCTCACTCAAGATCAGCTTTATTATAACAATATTACTAAAAGGAAGCTTTGGAACATGTTTTTACAGACCAAAGGCAAACATCTCCACACTCAGGTCTGTATATTAAATCCAGGCACCAGATGGATGTCAGTTCATCTATGTAACATCCAGACATCCTACCTCTCCATATATGTGAAAGGTGCAGGTCTCCTCGTCCAGGTCTATGTTAGTGACTCCGGGAACTTTACGCGCTTGCTGTATGTTGGCCCCGTGAGTACCGATGGCCAGACCCATCAGATCATCCCGAACCGCAAACTGCTCATGAAACCGTGACGCCAGCTGTCTGGAACTCTGTAGAAACAAACAGAATAAACATGAACAAAAACATTATAACTGAATAAGTAGGAGTTAAGTGATTACTGATCCTGAATCCTGTAATAAAGCTATTCTCACTTTTAAAAGCAATAAGATCAAATTATACACAAATATTTGAAGTTCCAGTTGTCCCTAAGCCTCATTTTTATAGTGCATGTGTGTGTGTGAGTGAGTGTGTGTAAATATCTACCTCCAGTTGTCTGTTGGCCTCTTCGTTCCTCAGAATGAGTGACAGTTTGGTGCGGAGGCTCCTGAAGTGCATGTCACTCATCATATTGGCCCGCTTTGTAGTGACCTCATTCACAGACTGCCAGAACATTAACAGGTTTATTTACACAAAGTTGCTGACTTTGAAATTTTAATTGATATAGTTTAAAGTCAAACTGCAGGGTGTCCCAATCAGACTGTATCAATGACAGTAAAGATTTAGACTATGTGTATAAAAAGTACTTGAAACAATGGTCAGACAAATTTTGTCTTGAAGTTCTTAAAGCTACAACTGGTAACTTAAAAAAACAAACAAAAATGTGGTCATATTTTCTCAATCGGTCACTGTATCCTGACAGTAGTACATGAAACAGTCCTTGAAAAAAGTCATGTTTCTCCTCATAGTACTGCAAATGGCATTGACAATATTCCACCACACCTGAATGGGATTGAAAACTCACTAAAGCAGGTGTCAATCCTAGCTCATGAACTGCAGTCAAACTGTCAAAGTAGGCAGTGCTGACCAAATACGAATCAAGATTCTGTTACTGCATTGCCTTTTTTCTCACCTCAAGTGTTTTCAGAAACATATTTTAGTGTACTGTTCAGCTGTTGGAGTAAACGTTCTCATTTAAAAATATAAACAATAACAAAGGCATAACACGTAAATCTCAGTCATTTACTGTCTCAGTTATATGACAGCAGACACGACCTTTCCCTCATGCGGCCCAAGGTCACGTCTTTCCTGCTTTACGTTTTACAGTGACCTTATTTTGGGGTTGTTACTACCTCTTGTCCTGGCTCATAGGAGAGCCCACTCTGCCCCCCGTTTCCACGATCAGATGTTACATACAGAATGGCGAGGCAGCACAACAGTGTGATATTACCGCCTTGAATAAGCAGTGTAAAAGCGGCTGTCTCATGTACTTTTTTTTTTTTTTAAAGATTATTTTTATGGGGTATTTTCTCTTTATTATATAGGATAGTTTGAGAGAGACAGGAAAGGTGGAACAGAGAAGGCGGAACGACACGCAGTAAAGGGCCACAGGCTGGACTTGGGAACCTGGGAAGCTGCAGGAGCCTGGGGCATATGGGGCACACACTCTACCCTGTGAGCTAGAGGCCGCTCTGGTCTCATGTACTATTGTCAGGATAGTGACAGACTGAGAAAATATTACAAAAGTCGATTTTTTTAAATTAAAAGTTACTCCCTAGTTGACTGACATTACTGAAAGCTGAATTAGAGGCCTAACCTCTACTTGGTTGTTTTTCAAAAGCCGTGGTAGACTTTAACAAATGCCATTAGAATCACTACAATGAGACAGAGGAACGCTTTTTTTTTTCACAAATTATTTGTCTCATGTACTACTGTCAGGATATAGTGATAGTTTCAGCAACTACAACAAAATGTATTTTTTTTAAGTTATTAATTACAGTTTCAAGATAAAAAATATTTCAACTAACCAAAATGACCAGCTGCTTTTTCTCAGAGTCGTAGGTGACACTGAATGCTCCGACAGCCTTTTTAAAGTCCTTGTGTGCCGATTCCTTGGAGCACCTGTCAACACAGAGGAACACAAATAATTCATGTCATCTTAATTCATGTCCCTAAATAATTCAGTAATCATTACTGATTATGCTCTTGAAATGGCAAACTTTGAAATGTCGTGGTGTTTTTGCTCCCTCACCCCCACCCATCATCTTTGCTTCACTTTCAGCTTGTAGAGTCAATAAAAGTCAATGAGCACAAAACCTGTTGGAATTAATCTCACCACAAGCTATGTCACATGTCCTAAGGTGTATTTGCTGGGTATAAAAGCACCACATCAAACTTACATCTGCCGTAGATCCTCGGGTACATCTAGTCTGATCTTGATGAAGGTGGTTTTGGTGGCTGGCTTGTTCGGGTTGACCGGCCGTAACCGCTCCAGCGTCACTATCTCATTTAATGTAGCGTCACACGCAGCGTACTCTATTACGTAAAACTAGAGACACAGAGAGACGTGGATAATGTCAGGGTTGGAAAAAAATATGCCTAACAACTGTGTATCAGCACATACAATATGAACATCAGTTTCCACAACATAATTAAAACTTTCTGGAAAGAATGAGGGTAAAAAAAACAAAGAGAAAAGGAGACAGAGGAAGAGAGCTGGAGGCAAAAAAGACAGCAGATGAGATAATGTGTGAAATCAGGGCAGAGAAAAAAAATGGGGAATAGAAGAGAGAAAAAAATGCTCACAGCATTGAGACATGTCTGACAGGTTAGCCTAAATTTAAACTTCCAATCGCTTGCTCAGAAGTTATTTGGATCCTGATGACAGCATCTACACTGAGTCACTTCAAGAACTTTCAAAGACATTTATAAAAGGTGATCTGCTCTTTATGAATGCACACTTTTGGAATATTGGTAAAAAATTAACAATCAATTAGTCTATTAATTGCTATTTTAAAAAAAACCAAAAACATGTAAACAGAATCAAACAACACCAAATGGGTATGGGTTCTTTCCCTCAATCAAAGCTCACAGAAACATAAGGTTCAAGGCAGATTTATTTGTCATTTTTCTTAAATGTGGTTTAAGAAGAAATTAAATGAAAATATTAAATCAAATCAGAAATTAAGCAATTAAAATCAGAAATTAAATTTATTATATTGCATATACTTTGACAGAATAGCATGGCCTAGTGATCTATTCAATTTCACATGCTCCATTAATTTCTTAACCAACTGTTGATTAATTGTTGTCATCCCTAAAATCTATTTGTATTTTCACGTTGTCACAGTGCTACTTGCTGCTGTTTTGATTTAGCTGATCTTGATACCCAGCCCTAAGTTATAGGCTGATACTATGACGCAGACTTAGAAAGAGCCCTACCTCTCCTTTGACCATGCGAACTTTGGCCAGCCACCATCCACATGGCTCCTTGTCATTAGCCCTGGAATATACCTGGCAACACACACACACACACACAGAAATAAAAAGCAAATCCGAAAATTCAGTGCATAGTTTAAATGAAACAAGCTTATTTCTAATTCAATCCTTTTTGAAAGGAGACTTTTAGCACCTCTGAGGCCAGGACTTCAGAGGCCACGTAAATCAGATCAGTAAAAAAAGCCCTTGATCGGCCCCTATACTGATCTTTCAGATTGAATCAGGACATACATAATTATTTTGAAATGAATACATGCTTTTTCTATGACCATTTTTGAGGTAGAAAAACATCAAAATACTCAACACACATGGTCTGTTTTCTTATGATTCCACCATTTTTCCTTAGAACCACATGTTTTCATTGTAATTTAACAAAAACAAAAAAAGGAGGAGACAGTGACAGCCTTTTTTTGGCTGGAACCATATAATCAACAAAAAAAACCCTAAGTTCATTAACTCTTTATTCCCAATTCCAAATGTTTTTCTGTGAAAATCACTGAAATGAAAAACAATGAGTGCCTAAATAATGTGGAGAATTTTACTCTACTGCATTTCTCCTAACGGGACTGTCTCTGCTTTCCACATCTGATGTTGATGTTCTGAAACTTCTGTGAGAGTACTGCATCAGTCTCACCTCCACCTCATCGCTCTCATTGATCTCCTTGCAGAACCCTGTTGGAGGAGGAAAACGCACATCCTGGAATGGGATTTGACGCTCCGGCTGCCAGCTGGAACACACAGATACATACACATTTACAAAAATAAGTGTGAACTTCATCACTGGCAAAAAGGGTAAAAAATCTTACAGTATAATTTGTGGCGTATGCATATTACTCACTTGTTTTCAAATGCCACAGTGACTGATCCTTCGTGAACATCCTTCACAAAGGCCTACAAGGATAACAAAGGATAAATAACGAAAGTGACAATAATCAGGGTTTTCCATTCCTGGCCTAAAACTCATAGCAACAGCCCAAACTCTTCTCTTTGGGCTTGAGTCAGGTCTGGCTCTGACTCTCTCTGGTTGTATATACTGCCATGTGTGTCAAGTACTGCAAGTAGGACATGCAATGCCTAGAAGGAATAGAGTGAGACGGGGAGTCTACTCTCTGGGTTGCTTTCGCCTGACAAGCTAACTTTTAGCAATGAATGAAATGAGGCAAAAACTCCCAAAAGGAGAGCTTCCCAAAATCTCAGATGATTCAGAGAGAACTTTTCTATTGTACTTAAACTATAACTTCCTTGACTTTTGACTTTGAGATCTGTGCTATAGTACAGTGTGGTCGTTAGGCGCCCTGTGTGGTGTTACTGCCAGATTGACTTAAGAGGGGTGGCTTGTTGGATTTTATTTTAAAACAGCAGTTGTGAAGCACTACAAACTTTTACAATTTATCGGTTTTATTGGCATTGTTTTCAGGGATTCTCACAAATAATCCGTTTTTTTCTTGTTTCAGAAACAAACTATAAATAAACTAGGATTTTCTGTAAAATTGTGGGGAGGATGTCTTTTCAGAGCAGGGGACTCTTCTTGGATGAAAATATCAAATTCAAGTGAAAGTCTGCTCTTTTCAAAACAAATTTGGGCACTAATATTGTCACAATAATGGATTTTCTTACGCCTGGAACACACTGCTTGCATGAGCATTGTGGAACCTTTTTTTTCTTCTTGAGCGCATGTTAACATGTTAGAGCAGCCACACCGCCCACCTGAGCAGCGCTGGTCAGGTGCTTCTCAGCTGCCATCTAGACAAACTGTGGCTGGCCAGTTTTTTCCGATGTGTCACGCAGTTGTCAGCAAAACTAGACAGTGAAAATGGTGTTTTGAAGATTATATTGACTTTATGCCACCTTTTACTACAGTTTCAATGTCTTTATCTGTGACAGAGATGAGGAAATAAAAATATATGTTTTACTCAAACTTTTTTGTTTCTGTTAACAAAAAAAACTCTCTCAAAGTATATGTTGACAGAATCCCATCAGTTGTTGACACAAGGCATTTTATAGTGAAACATTGGCAGGGCTGTGTCGTTGACATTGCAGGAGCTTACACGACTTCATAAAAGAGTGGAATATTTGCTTGTAATAGTGGAACTACAGCTCTCATAGCAGCAGGCAGTCCGGCACAAGTGTTGCAGCAACATCGCTGCCACTGCGAACACTACGGCTGGATATTGTCACGAATCTCAGAATTCAATTCAATTTCGATTCTTTGGGTCACGATTCGATTCAAATTGATATTGATCCAGTGGCTTCGATATCGATTCAGTTATGTGTGTTGCTGTCAGAAATACCCAGATAATTCATTAGAATACCTTTAGACATGCGTTCAATAAAGCGTGTATTATCTGTATTGATTTAAAACAAACTGACATCAAAACTTATTTTACCATTACATTATTCTTCATTGAATAAAAATTAAAACAAAAATACACTTAAAGTACAGAAAAGTTCACAGGTATTGTTGCAGTGTTTGAACACTGACTCACGAGGCTCACACACAACGTAACTACTATCGACTTTGTGTATCCAAACGTTGGCTTTTAATGTTGCCGGGGCTGATTTTAATAACTGCTACCTTGCGCCACTGTCGCTACTTTAATGAATAAACTACAGACGTCAATCACACTCTGGTGGCACTCACACTGCCGCCACGATTTCAGGATTTTATAAATCGTTATTAAATTGGCAAAAAAATATTGCAAAGCATTGATGAATCGATTTTTTTACCCAGCCCTAGTGAACACCACGAGCGTGCAACACGCTGCAGTTTGGCGAGGTTGCTGTCACATGCTGTTCACAAACGCAGTGTTCCAGGCCTTACTTCAATGATACCTTCATAAAATATAGATTTTTAATATCATTTCTTTACCACAGGGAAAAATTTACAGCGAGGGCATACATATTTTTATTTAAATCAAGATATAAATATGAAAGCTATAACATGACAGCGAAGACTTTTCTCCTTTTGGTTTGTAGCAGTAAATAAAACAGAAATAACTACAGTAAACATTAACAATAAGAGAAAGCAAGACCGCCCAGCTGGTATCGGTATATCAATACTCCAGAAAGTTAGTATTGAAAGCTCTACAAATATTCAAATTCTATCAGGAAGCAATGAGTCCTCTGTTTATTGAAGACAAAAGCAAAATTTGAGTATTACTTGTGATGCCAAAGAGGAAACTGTGTTACTTTCCAGGTAACAACAAATGACTAAAAGCCTTTTCATCACTAAGACAGTACGACTTAATGGAAAATGTCTAGGTCAACCAGAACTATTATAATCACTCACAAATAAACAGTAATACTCAGAAAATCTGCTTTCAGGTTCAAAACTTTTCTGTTCATCGACAAACTCTTCAACCTTCAACCTATTTGGCTCTAATAAACCCTGTAAATGTGCCAAATTTACCACTTCTGGGATTAGCATCCTGGACCCACACATCCACTTTCTGGCCAAATGAACTACTGCACAGAACGAGAGAGGCTGACAGAGAAACACACACCTCTGTATCCCACAGACCTACTTACACTGCAGGTCACAGCTAAAAACACTGATGAAATTTCAGTACAGAGCGGTTTCCATCAAGTTATATGTTATTCATTGGGACATTAACCCTGTGGGCCCGCTTTAATATCACACACACTTCTGTCGCTCTGCACAAAATGCCCTTTTCAAAATCAAGCTTTAAAAAATATTATATATTAATGATATTTTCTATTTTTATTGTGTAATTTTTAACAAACATCAGTCCTAATCATATATATCATATATGCATTAATTTTCAGAACTTTAAGCCTTTCAATGCCAGGTTTTTGTCATGATGCCACTGTATTTTTGAAAAAACAAAACAAAAAACATTTTCAATACACTACATGCAAACTAGATTTTTTTTGATTATCACAGCCTGGGATATGTCAATGATTTGCAGCAACACTGACTGTAACAGTGCACCTCGTGGAAATAGCATGTATTTTCTCCATATGACAAATATAGTAAAAAAATGACCTAATCAGGCAGAAAATATTAAAAATTACAAACTCCAAGGCAAAAGCCCAAAATGACACCCAGGGATAATAGAATGCATGTTTTTATGTTTTGATGACTGTGGATATCAAAAATAACAGTCTGAATGGGTTTCAATGGCGCATTTTTTTGCACTTAACAGTATGAATGTAACATTTTTTTTTAACACAGATCTAAGATCAAACAAAAATTCACTGTGTGGCCAAAATGTATGGCATATGAATAAACACAGCCAAAATTATCAAAAAATGAAGAATGAAAAGCGCATGAAATGTGCCAAACAATCCCTAAAGGTTAATCACAGTCCAAGATAGCTATCAAGTTGACAACATGTACTGTATTATACGTACTATAACTTAAGTCAAGAGAGAATTTATTATTTAACATTGAAATTAATAAACTCAGGGACTGACTTAAAGCTAGTGAATGCTTCTCTACATCACAGCCCTCCTTTTAAACTTAATTTAAACACTGTAGAATGTATTGAAAACAAAATGGCAGTTCAGACTAAATCTCTAGCTAGCTCTACAGCAGCAAGCAGCAAAGGTTGAGCGGTTGGCAAAGTGATGATGAAAACAGTGCATTTTATTGAATCTCTTATAATAAAAAAAAATGCCTTCAAGAGCTATAATTCATTTCTAATTAAAGTAACACCTGCCAGATTATAAATGGCATTCAAACTTTGCCAAAAACACATCTTGGCATCTATAAAATTATGCCTGGCCAGTGCCACACCCAACTAAAACAAGTACATCCACTGCTGATGTTGCAACCTCCAACTTGTCTTGTGGCCAAAAAAATAAAAAATAAAATAAAATAAAAAAATCCAAAAGTATAAACTTTTCTTGATTTCTTTCATCTTTCCAAATGATTCAGGTGGTACTGAATGCAGCATGAGAGTCTACAATGGCCACTGCTACAGTGCAGTGCAGAGCAGGTTGGCAGGATGGTTTGCAGGCCAACTCAACACTCAAAATGCCTTCTGATGGTTTTACTGCACATTCATTCCATTATTCTTTACATCAGTTTGGCAGCAACAGAGCTCGTACTTCTAGGAACGTGACAATGCTTACAAGCATTCACAATTCAATCTCACTAACTAATAATTAACCAATCTCTCAAACTCACTATCTCACCAAAACCAACCAAAGTAGTGAAGCAACTGTTTATCTTTAATATATTTATATTTTGGTCTGCAATCAACTTTGGAACTTGGAGTGGACATTGGATGAGAGCTGGTGCCATTTCACTTACTGTTACTAACGTCACATTCACATGATTGTACAAAATATGACAATTTTCTTTCTCTCCTTTTTTCCTGCTCTTCTATTTTCTCCCCTTTTGCCCTCTTTAACCATTTCAAAAGCAAAATTTTGTTTTACAATTAGTTTTGTTACAATCACGTTAGATACTTAAGTATATTCTATTCCAAACCGTTTTTCACTATTATTTTTTAATATTAGAATTAGTATCTTTCACTTGTAACTGATGTGTTTTGTACTTCTTCCAACACTGATCATAAAATCAACACCTGTATATTAAAATCTACCCATTGATCCACCAGCACGACTCTCAACCCCTGCCTTGAAAAAGGCAGCCTCCTAGCACACTCCTTGTGCTATAATATGATCAAGGCGCAAATGCACCCCCCCAAATTCCTGTCCGACCTACTTGTTGACTCTTCAGAATAACCCCTAAATCTCAGAAGTCGTTATAAAACAAAAGCTACCTTCCCAGTGGAGAAAACATACAGGCAAAGCAAAGCAACACCCAAATTTGCTGCTGTTATGCTGAATTAAGTTAGCTGTTCACGTTACTTTGTCAAACAAATTATGAATTTCACACTTGTGCCTCTGCGACCAACCCCTACCCATCACTTGACATGTGACAATTACATTGGCTTAGCCACGTTACTGCAAGTGAATAAAAACATAATAGCTAGCAGCATTGAGGTTACAGCAGCATCTTGGCGTTAGCTTTGTTTACAGATTTTCAGGCTGCACGTCCCGGCGGAGGCTGGACAGCAGCACTGAGGCCCGGACATACAAGCTGCTATCTACTCGCCAACGTTCGTCCGGCAAGACAATTTCTTGTAAGTGAGCCTCGCGTTTGTGCATGGTGTGGTAACTGATATGACAAAGCGTAACAAAAGTCACCAACTTACCTTATAAAAAGCCCCACTTGTTCCCCTCACTTCCACGACTAGTTCATCCATGACGCAAGTTACTACAGCTCGCTAGCTAGCTAACTACCGTTAGCGACGTTAGTAGCTAGCTAGCTAGCTGGCTGGCTAGCCTGACGCTAGCCAAGGCAGAGCTTGCTATCGTTGGCTTCGCTAGCTAACCGAAATAGCCTGCCAGTTGAATGCGAGAAGAGGCCACGACAAATGTGTGTGACCGTAATGTTGCTCCCCGTTTTGTCTATGAATCTCGCGTTTGTTTCTCGCCGATTTTCAATTGCGGATGTATGATAAATCAAAGGCGGGTTAAGTAGCAGGCTGTGTTAGCTTGCACTAGCTAGTTATGTTAATGTTGTGTGATTAGTGGTGAAGCAGCTACTGCTGGTTGCATCCCTCCATGTGACGTCTCCGCGTTCTTCCTCTGCTCAAATCTGAGGCTGGCTACTCTCACCGAGACTACTGCTGCTCTCCACAGGTAATAGATAGGAATGTCCTTTTCACATAGCAGATCAATTCATCTTAATAAAAATGACCATTGTGTTTACTCTGTAATGAACCTTACCTCACGTACCAACACGAATCAAAACATAATATTATTCCAGCGCAGTCACTGACTGAGAGAGTAGAGACATATTTTAGGCTAACTAAAAGTTACCTGGCCTTATCTAACTTATTCTTCCTTGGTTTTCTTCCTGACATCAGTTAATATATATTCACCACAATTAAGCTTTAAGGGACTGTTCTTAATTTATTATAGGAGGGGGGTGTATGAGGTGTGAACTGAGTTTTTGATATACTGTTTTTTTTACTCCCTCTGAAGCTACAAATGTTTTTCCTTGAGTCTCCCTGAGTGACTGAGGGGAAAATGTAAGACCCTCCCTCGACCATAAACAGGCCCTAACCATTTTTTTCTTCTATTTTTGCATCAAATTGAGGTATTGGAGCCAATGCAACGAGCAAACAGCACACGGTTGAGAGTTAACACCAAAAGAAACAAATTTCATAAGAAACATACAAATCCTACATGCAGATCCTATCATTATAACACAAGCTTTCACAGTTTCTGACTTTCACATGCAGTGTGGCAATACATTTCTCATCCACTGCCGGTCAGCTGTTTGGGTCAGAAAGTGCTGTTAACAGCTGGTTCACGATCCCACTGAAACAAAACTTATTGAAAACACTCAACACAGCGTCCACTTAGACTGATACTGTATGTTTATAGGTAGGGCTCTTTTAAAGTGGCTAAAACACGTTTTGATGTCAGCCCCTCTGTACAGCATGGTAATGCTGAGCGTTGGAGTGCACGCCCCATCTGAATCCATCCTCTGTCCCTCCCACCTGCCCTACAGGTGCCCTCGTGTTCCTTATTTTATGTCATGGTTACCAGCAGTATTTCAACCTGATGCCATTTTGTGGTGTATCATGCGCAGACGAAAGTTTCTGTGTATAATAACAATGTGATCAGTTTGGCTGTGTTCTCAAGTGATCTGAAGTGATGTCGTCATATTTGTGAAAGGTGCACTTTAGTGTCGGGATCGCACGCCAAAAGCACCATCAATGCAGCGGTATTTAATGAGTTCAGAATGAGAACAGGCTGGAATGTCCCTCCCCCATGCCACATCAAAAAACATAACTCCCTCTCACAGGGATCAAAAAGTATTAGAAGTGTCTCCCCTATTTTGTATCACCCCTTCCCTCTCATAAGTAACAGCAGTCCCTAAGAGAGCCAGTTATCAGTGTTATTTCCCACATCTGCTTCAGGTGTTCCATGAGACACTTTACTTGACTTTATTTACTTTGTCAGTGCTCAGATCTTCCTCCATTTTTATTTTTTATTTTTTGTCGTATTTTCCACTTATCACAACTTTTTGATGGCAGTCACTGGTGGTCTGTTTCCGATCAGTTGTTCGTCACTCGATAGCTGACTTTCCAAACCACATCATCCGCTCCAAGAAATGTTCACCCACACAAAAGACTTCTCTGGAATATCTTTACATATATACATTTATAGCATGCCTCAAAACCCCCATATTTGAATGTCTAATCACATGCTCTAAGATGTCATGTTTTAAGGATGTCTTTGATGCTTTAAGACAGACTGTAGATGCATTTGTCTCAATAATGTTCCTTCACTAGTTGACCTGGAGAGTCAGTAAGAAGAAGATAATTAAATAAAAGGTTTCACCTCTCTGATCTTCTCACACTCTCAACATTCAGCAGCACTCACCTGCTACACTCATTAGTAGACACATGATCTACTTGAGAATTTAATTGTTTTGCCAAAGACATGAAACAGCCACAAGACGCATGTTTGGGGACAGAGATGGAAAGGAGGAGACGGAGAAACAGAGAGCGTGCTATAGGGAGCCACAGACGGAAATTGAAAGTATGATGGGTCACTGAAATATAGAAGCGCTGACAGTGAGATATGAGACGCGCATGGAAGGACTTAAAGGGCTAAACTAAAGAAAGATTAGGACAGAAATAGACTTAAAGGGCAGGAGAAACAGGGAGACAAATGAAGGGTGAAATAAGATACAGGACAGAGAGAAAGAGAACGGAAAAAACAGACATGAAATCTGAAGTTCCTGTGTGGGAGGGAAACAAGCTCAAACAGTAAATACCTAAGTCCGGACACACGGCCAAAACGGACATGTTACTGAAAACTTCTTCATAATAATGCTTAAGGGACGCATAAACTCAAAAGACAACCCAAGCATTCAGAGAAAAGTTTATTGAAGAATGACTAAACTGGTTTCCAAGGAATGAGGATCTAAGTAGCTTCCCTTGCAGTTTTATCAGAAATCCCTTTGTGAGATTGTAATGACAACAGTGTTACATATAAAACATATGAGACAATCTGACACAGACGGAAATAATAACGAACTCTCAGCCAGAAAACACTGTCATCTCAGATTCAACAATTATCATAAAATGACAACAACATCATAAAATCAAGTAACACCACTCTTAAGGCTTTTGTTAGAGGAGTAAGTTTGTATTTTAACTTTTAGTCTGAAAGGGTTTGTCATATGGACTAGGTAGTGTGTACTGCATTATCAGGAAGAGGGTGCAAATCCCAGTTGGCAAGCATCCATTGTGCTGAAAAGTTGTTGAGTAAGGGCTACTGATCTGTAGCTGACTGACCACCAACTTCTGCAGTGTCACATTAAACTCAGCGTGTAAACAAAAATAATTCCATATTAACTCCACGTAATTGTTACCTATAAAAGTGCCAATAAAAATTGGGTTTAGCTAATGGAGTTTATCCTGCGTCAATCACACAGGTTGCTACAGGTGGCCACTTGGCACTGAACCCAAAAAATAAGCTCTAAAAGCACTGAAACTGAAAGCTAAGAGTGACAGTTAAAGAGTAACAAAAAGCAGATAAAACCCTTTTTTTTTAAGTCAATAAAATTTTAAATCTGACTTGTTTTTTCTTGTCTCAATCACACAGCTGGCTTTCATGTACATGTAAATATAAAACACATGTTACCCTGTGTATGTTTTTTCATGCTGGTATTCATGTTAACAATTTAAAGGTCCAGCCTGTAGCATTTAGTGACATCTAGTGGCGAGGTTGCAGATTGCAGCCTACTGAAACTTCTTGTGTGTTTAAGCATGTAGGAGAACTTTATTGGCTGACGCAAAAATTATGAATAGCCGATATAAAGCTTGTTTTTGGTTTGTCCGTTTCGGACTACTTTAGAAACAACATGGCAAATTCTGAAGAGGACCTGCACTTGAGCGTGGATGCATTAAAGGGTAGTCTGGATACAGCCATGGCGGTGAGGCCTTGTTAATTCCTATGAGTGCTGCTCATTGGTGCATCACGAAGCAGACAAAGCTCTTTTTCCGTGTTTAGAATTGTACAAAATGCCCAGATCTACTGGCCCATAAAGCATGTGTAGTAGAAATTAACGGCAGCTGAGCACGGCAGAGCGGGTAACTTCTTGATTAGCGCCTTGCTAGCTTGAATGGCGGCCTAAAAAATTTAATCTTGTGGATCTTTTAGATTTTACAAATGTTATTGAACCAGGTGGTTTAAATCTAGATAGAAGACGTTTCATGGGGGTTTTGACGCTCACAAAAAATGTATTGCTTTATAGATGTCATTTTCCAAGATGGAAGTAAATAGGGAAAAGTCACATGACTGACTCAAATGGTACAATTCCACTTTGGCCACTATGTAAAATTTGCATCAACGCCTGGTGAACTCCCTGGGGGCTTGCACTTGGCTAGATATAAACGGCTCATTGTAAGATGACAAAAACGCAACAATTCTTAATTTCAGAGGATTATACCCTACAGAGCACATTATTATGAATACTATCTTACATATCTGCCAGTATATCCCCTTAAGCTGTACACAAATATTTTTTCTCCTTTTTTTTTCAATTTTGTTTTTCCCCTTCTAGTTTTGCAGTGTTGAGCTTAATGCGACACCTTTAGAGCTCCCTCTGTGGAGAGGAAAGGTCATGTCCCAACATACATTAGTAGCCTAAATAAATAAAATAATAAAATAATAAAAAAGTGTTAAAATAATCTTGAAATCAGCAACAGGACTGCTGCAGGCAGATAGTTTAACTGGATGCTGAAAATAGCCAGTTGACAAGCTAGATTTCACTAGCACTATTATATACATTACCTTAAGGGGTTATGCATATAATAGTAACCTGAAAATAAAGCATATAACCAGTGTTCTCTGAGTGAGGGGAAACCCTGCTCATGTGTTATACCCTGAAGGATTGCAACTAGCTCTTTTTTTATTATTATTGAATCTATTAAATATACAGTGTGGACAAAAATAGTGAAGCGTGACAAATTTTTGCAAAGTCCAATTTGACTTTTCACGGTTAACAAGCTGAAACCAGAGAAAGCAGATTAATTTTCTTTCAACTGATTGATCATAGGACCCTCAACGACTCATAAAGAGATTGTAATCTCATTACACAAGGACCCATTCCCAGCACTGATATTTTTTAATGGCACATACAGAAACAAAAATACCAGAGTAAATTTCAAAATGTCAAGGCATCCTTTTAAGAGCAAAGGTGGGTTATTAAAAACCATAAATAAACAGCAAAAACAAACTTAAAAAAAAAAACAGTATGTACAGTACAGAGAGAAAAGAAGGGCAGCAAACACACTGTACATTTGTATTCTTAACTTTTAGATCAGGATAAAATACAAATTGGTATTGATTTCAAATGTTTGAAAAAGAAATTTGATAGAGAGCGTAATGTAAAATGACAAATTAAAACTATGATGAGTGATAAATAATACTGATAACTAACTTACTTGATTAATTACTTTTTCAGTCATTTGAAAACAAGTCAAATGTTATTTTATTCAGATCTAGAGGAAATGCAGGCACATTCTTCTTTTTTCCACAACATGTTTTCCTTCTTATTAGGCTAGTGCAATCGTCTCAAATGTATTACAGCAACTAACTTAGCCACGTTATGCTAACCTAATGGTAAACAGAGAAATAGATATTTCGCCACCTTTTAATTACAAGGTTCTATCTACGTTCTGAGCAGTTTTGAGATATTGAGCTTCAAGGTTCTGCATTCCCAGTAGCATAAATGAAATTAACCTTTTTGATTTCTAAATAAAAAAGCCCCAAAATGCAAATAACTTAAAAAAACACCTTTCACAATGTTAATAAGTCACAGAATAAGAATATATGAATACAAATTTTGACAAAAAAATCAGATAGAACTTAATATCTAGGGTGATGATTTATTAAAAGATTGAACAGTTGTAGTGTGTGTCCCTCCTCTCATGTACTTTGTGCTGGGATATGACCCAGCCCCCAGAAACCCTGAACAGAGCACATTTAGAAAATTGATAAATTGATGTCTTTGTGTGTGTGTGTGTGTGTGTGTGTGTGTGTGTGTGTGTGTGTGTGTGTGTGTGTGTGTGTAACCTCTGGCTCTGGGTTGTATGCCACAAATTTGCCTGTACATACAATGCAAGTGAACAGAGCGTTTCCTGGTATTGTACAGTAATGTCATTTTATTCACTTCTAACGTCTGCTTGATCCCACTGCTTCTGATACAAATGTGTCTCAATCTGAAGAATTTCTACATAAAAATAAATAAAACCTGGTACAGCTCAGACAATAGCAGTATGGATTTCGCATGGATTTGCACAGTGTTTAAGATGCTCAGTGGGATGAATTAATTAGGTCATCAGACTGTCAGCTTAGAGGGAACACCAGACTGAAATGCTCACTGATCTGAATTTTTTACACGTGGCATCCAAATACATTTATAGGATTGCTATAAGTAGGCTACAGTGTTAAAATAGGGTAAGATTCGGTGAGTGTGCTGCCATATCAAAGTGACAACACCACGTTCAGGCTTGTGGATTGAAAATTGAAAAGACTTTATAGCTCCAATACTGAGATAGTTCTGCATGTTATTCCGTCCACAGCCCAGCTGGGAGCTCACTCAGTGTAAAGCACTCTGCATCTCCGTGCACAGTAATAATGAATATGGCTTTCAACAGTGTTTTATATAGCCTGTATCATCATGGACTTATTCCCTTATACAGAAATCAAGCTAAAAAGTCCAATTGTACCCTACACTCCGGCTCTGGCTGTGAGGCAGTAGACATATATCCAGTATCTATACAGGGATCACAGTTTCTATCATGTTTTTCTGTCTTCTGCGAGACTGGAGGCAGTGATATTGATGTGGCAACACATTCTCACTCCCAACCCGTCAAATCCAGCCCTTGATCAGTGGCCACTTCAAACTATGATGCTCTAGCTATACCGCATGTGTCAGTTTTGGATGCTGAGGGATGATGTATCAATTTTGTCCTCTTTTAACCATAGCGTCTTTTCAAAATAAACCTCCGTCTTCACAGCAAAAGTAGGTTTCGTCACCAAAACTAATTTTGGTTTAGGTAACAGAACCACTTACGTAATTGAGCTAACAAGTGCATATGACGTAAGTATGAGATGTCTGCAATGCGACACATTTCTTATGTGAAGTTAACCAGGTGAAGTAGGTTTCACACATTAAATTAAGAGCAATCTCCAGGATGAAAGTCCTGTGTTTGTTTGACCTATCTGCACACACAGGGACTTTGTCACTCTTTATCAAGCCCCCAGGAACAGCGCCAGGCTTTGAAGCCAAGTTTTCAGGATTTGATCCATTTGGTCCGATATCATTTGAAAAGCCTAGAAGAGCCGCAAAATTAAATCATTGTGTCTAAACTGGAAGCTTAGCCACGTATCTGTTTGGCTGGCGGCAGAAAGCTGCTTGGACGCACTCTCAGTGGCCCTTGGCCACTGTAAGTCTCTGGTGCGCATGTTCTACGGACTACATATTGTGGAAGATCTGGGTACTTTCATACTGCCGAAATAGAGTGTTTATTGTTTCAAGCACTACTGAGCATCTTTCATAGCAATGAACTGGGTCTCACTCCAATTCTGTATCCAGGTCTCTTAAAACATCCATTCTCTTTATACTATGTCATTGCCGCAGTCAGTTTACACTGGAGATGATGCCTGGTGCATTTCATTATAGATGCTAAAGGGTGTCTTGTGCGTCACGATCATATGGCGACGGCCACTGACAAAGCTGCTGTATTCAACGCCTTGGGAAACAGAACGGACTGGATGTGGAGAGTACATTATTCAAACCAGAAAGAGTGTCTTTACTTCGAAAAATTGTCATTAAGGAATATGGAATTGCTGTTGCTGACCGGCTATTTTGAGTTCATACTGGATGTTTTTACATTTGCACACAAAGGGGGAGTTGGATAAGCCACTGTGCTAGAGGGTGAGCATAGAGGGGATATGTTTCCACCAGGATTAAATGAGAAAAGGGAGCCTTGCCTTGATGGCAAGGCTCCCTTTTGGCTCTTCTTTGTAGGAGAGTACATTTGTCCTGCATAAGGGTAAGAGGATCTTCCAGCCTCTGAATCAATACGTGACATGCTGTCTGACAACCTCTGGATGCTCCATTTTCAGGAAACCTTCATGTCAAGGTCTTCCTGCATAGGTCCTGTGAGCTCATTTAGACCTTTATGTCCCATATTCCATCCACATTAAGTTTGTCTAAGAAGTGTTTTCCCATCTTTCCCATGTATTTGTGATCTCACAGTGATTTTAAGTCAACTTGTGAAGTACTGACCCAGATACCTATCAGGTACATTAAAATTCGGAGTCAAAAAGAGTCTCATTCAACCTTTTAAATAGTTGATATTTCTACATGATCTCGATTGGTTAAAATACTTAAAACCTCCTTGCTACTTATGCCTGACTAAGTCCTTAAAACCAAGACAGAGGCAGCTTTTTAAGGCAGTAGGAAAAAGGTCATGAAATGCTGCTTTCAGCTCAGATGTGGATGAATATCAAAGGCAGCAAAAATAAGACTCTTCTGATATGTTGCCTCCAAATGTTGCTTAGCAATGGCTGTCATAAACACCAAACAGGGGCAGGGAACAACAGCCTAGCATCAAGACTGTTTGTTGTAGATCCTTAAATGACTCATCGCTTGTGTTTGCCTGTTCACTGGGCAGAGTGAAAGAATTCACTTTATGTCTGTTTTGAATAAACGGAAGAATTTCTACACTATGTTGTAGTCTAAAAGGCAACATCGTCTCATTTCTGAATTGTTAATAAATCTTCTTTCGTCACCCCTCCTCCCTATCCTCATCCTCAAGAATCACAATATGTATGATGTTTACATCCCCTGTCCTCCTCTTCCTTGAAACACGTTGCTCTAAGAGTCAGCCTCAACCTCCCATTTCCCCTCCCAAACCAGAAAAGTTGCACTTAATTTAAAAGACTCTTGTTTTAGCCTCACTCTCCCATCATCCCTCCTATCCTCTTCCTCCACATGCACAGTTACTCTTCTCTCTTCCCCTTCCATTATGCCTCCCACTCCTCCTTTTTCTCAACACGGACAATTACTCTTTGTTTCAGTCTCTTGTGTGAGTCGGACTCTCCCGTCCTCTCTCTCCACGTCCCGGTAGAGCAGGGATTTCTGGGCTTTCAGGCGGCAGGCCAGCGACATAAAGATAGAATCGACGTTCTGACTCTCTCTCGGGTCCTTGGCGGACGTCTCAAACAGCAGCATGTTGTGGGAGTCGGCGAACTTTAATGCAGTGTTTGAGGGCACCTAGGAGAGCATGAATGTTAGTTTGTAAACCCTATTAAATCTATAGGGTGGTAAATAATTTATTGTATTGTGGTTCTCCCTTGAGTACGCTCACCTGTATTTGGTCCACGAGGTCACACTTGTTTCCCACCAGGACTCGAGGCACTGATGCCGAGACTCGATGGCCATTACATTCCTGGAGCACAACAGAGTATAGCTTTATAAACTTAAAAACTGTGGCCACGTTCATGTAATATGTAAGCATCAATATCAGCGGCTAAGTGGAAAAAATGCCTCTTGGCTGTAATTATGAGGTATTTATGACAGCTAAAATATGTCCCACTTGGTGAAAAAACTTGATAGTGCCAAAATGACTGAATAGCTACCATTCCCAACAGCTCAATTTAACTAAAATCCAATACTAACACTAATAGAATTGATTCAGCCAACTTCAATAGAACTATAAAGCCTGCCCAGTGTGTTTATACCTGTAAGCTACAGGTTGAGCACTGGAATAAAGCATCTTAAACAGCTATACTACCTCTGCAACCAAAAGAATTTGCATGTGATGTAGGGGTGTAACTTTTTATTGAAAATCAAACTATGGTGCAAACTTGAGACAAAATGCCAGTAATATCATTTTAAAGCGGGAGCTCAGGTTACCCCTTTGAGAATGGCCATGCCAGTTGTCCCTCTCTTAAAATGTAGCCTATAGAGCATTATTTTGCCCCCTTCCCGGAAAGCTATGCCAACATGGTACCAGTGCCTTAGGGGCCAATTGCACTAAGATGCACTGCGCCAGGCGTGACTGCTCCAAAAATGCCTTGGAAGCACATCTGAAGAAAACAGCTGCAGCACCTATGGGGCGGGGCTGTGTGCGTATACTGCGTGCACATGGCCAAAAGTGACAATGACAAGTGGTGTGACCCTGCACCTTGAGCTGAAAAGTTACAAATATTTAGATAATATATTTTCACCTTTTTGCGTGCACAAAAACTACCAGAAAAACGCATTGTGCAGTAGCAAGAGAGAAGCAACCGACAGGCATACTTTACCATAAGGATGCAATGATTTTGCTGCTGACGCTTTTCGAGTGAAGCATCTCAGTGTAATCGACCCTCTAGATTGTCTATTTTCACATTACAAATTAAGATTAAAAAATGTGCACCCATTAAAGACAGGGGCAGCAATTGCACCTGTGTGTTGCTTGGAAAACATTTTGCGAAATGCACTACATGTCTTGGGTGCAAATGATTTTTGGTTAAAAAGAAATTATTGCTCTTTAGTTGCTGTGTGTTTATCTTTAGAAATATCACCAGATATATGCAGTGAATGTTCTATAAAAGCAATATGATTCCCATAGCTGTGCTAAAATCACTCTATACCACGGCCTCTCAGGGCTTATTGCTTAATTTTACAACGGCTAGTTAAACTACTCTGCAACCAATACAACTTGTATGTGATCTATAGGTTCAACTTTTTATTTGAAATTCCAGCTATAGTGTGAACTTGGAGAAATAATTAAATATCCACTCATAATCATCTTTAGTGGTGGGTGTTTGTTAATTAGTTTAATCACTGAGCTATTACATACCCAGCCGTCCACAGCAAATTTAGTCACTGTTGTATGAACGCAAAAAGGAGAACTAGCTAGCCATGTTGAACACTCAATCGTGACACTAAACATCTGCAAAGTGATAGGCGGAAACATTTTGGATTCAACATCATAGATTCAAAAGTATTCGAAAAATGCGAAGCTGTTCTCTGTCTTTTAAATGTTACAGCAACAATAACAAATCTTAAGTCACCTGTTAGCATGTGACTTAAGTGGAGGCTAATGGAATCAAATTTAAAATGTAATGTGACTATAGACTATGTTACGTAATTTTGACTCATCATGGCAGGAAAAGCACGGGTTTGGCTACTAACATGAACCATGACATGCAAAACACCAGAATCCACAAAGTTGCTAAATAAATGGAATGTAACTGCTAATTAGCATTATTTATTACACCTGTGCTTTCACTGTCAAAATGGCTGCCATGTCAAAGTAACTGTATTACTGTTGCAGACATTGTTGTTTTACAACCACTATTGCTGTCTATGACTACTTCTACCTTTGATAGTAGCTAAAAGAACTACTTGCTACTACTAGTATGACCAATTACTAACACTACTAGTAGCCTAGTCATTTTAATAATATTAATACTGCTGATGCAACACTTAGTGACTAAAGATTGTTTATATTATTTAAACTTTTAACTGTAGGAGTAGCACACACAGGAAAGATGCTTCCTACATACACATCTGCACAAACCACTTTAAAAAATGAATTTTCTGAGTGAAGTCACAGTGCACCTTTTTGTTGGCTTGCTCACAGCAGTTGTCAGACTTGCTGCAGCATTAGCATTCAGAGAAGCAAAGGGTGCTTTGTGATGGAAACATCACAGTGTCAACTCAATGGCTAAAATATAGTCTTGGGGTTGAGCCAGTGGGAGCATTGGAAACTGGAGAGATGCCGATGATGCTCAAGAGAGCATTACGTAGTGCCTACAACAAAGACATGAGTTACTATGGTGCATAGTAACTTGACATTGACCCTTTCTGTGCTGACAAAGACTGTTTGATTGTTTCGTAATGTTCTGAGGCAGTTACCAACCTCTATCCATGTCTGCAGGTTGCGGAAGGAGGCCATCTTGGTGACATCATACACAAAGACCACAGCATGGACATTACGGTAGTAGTGTTCCACCATGGATTTCCGAAAGCGCTCCTGGCCTGCTGTGTCCCATACCTGCACCTGTGGAGATAGACAACATGAGACTGTGTTAAATATGACTCAAGAAAGGTGAGTGCTTTCTGTTTTGAAGTGTCTGTGGCTCTCAGAACATCCAGACTAGTGATAAACATGTCATGTTATAGCAGAGTTCACTGCACATCATGTAGGTGCAAGGCTATCAAAAAACAGCACAGATGAGGAAAAAATGTAATGCTTGCACACTTTCTCCATACCACACAAGTTCAATTAAGCCAACGTTTCGATCCTATTGGATCTTCGTCAGGTCCAATGTTTGAACAAATGAAATCACACTTATATTTATACATAATGCACACCAATAGGCTCACAAGCTCTATGGTGGCAGGTGTATTTAACCATCTGTACCATTTGGGGTGGTGAAACAATTAAGAAGCAACAATCAAATAAATGACACAGAAAACACTTAAAAAAAAGAACACAGGAAAAAAAAAACAGTACTGTCAAGGCCACAGTACAAAACATCAAATCTATCTCAATTGATAAAAACACTATATTAAGTTTCTTTATATCAAACTTCATCTTTATATCAAAATACTTCGTGTTAAAATCCATCATCAGTCTACATCACCTACGTTCAAAATTGTATTAAAATAAGGTTAAGGGAGAACGGACGTAATCTCCAATACAGACAAAAAAGAAACCACAAAAACAGATCAAAGTTCAGTAACAGGTAGGTGTTGTCCCTCATCGGGATTTTTATTCCTTTATTGGAGCATGCCCTTTTTTCTTTTATTGGAATCTGACCTTTTTCCTTTAATGTCACAGCAGAGAGACAGAATCCAGCCACCTGAGGTTATTACAAATAAAAATCACAGTAAATTAGAATACAACTACAAATATCAACCTGGCTACAGTGAGTTGTCGAAGCGTATAAGAGCTTACAAGAACCAGTACATAACACTGTACCATGTCATCAGGAAAGAGTGATCAGTGGGCTTTCTGCTTAATCAATTACAAGGCCACAGGCAGGTTTATTCTGTGCCTAGGCAGTAATTATCATATACTGTATAATGATAAGCAAATTCAATCATATTCACAAACAAACATAACAAATTGTCATTATAATAATCACTGTTTCTAGTATTATGGTGTACTGCAGTTTTGCATGTAGTTTGATTAAGTGGCATTACTGTAGAATAGCAGAAGCTGTTGCTCAACTGCTGTGGGTACATACAATCTTAAACACTGTAATGTCTCTGTTTCATAGCCTTCAAATGTATTAAAAAGCAGAAAACTAGAAACTGGAAAACTGGGCTCGTATGTCTTAAAAAAGTCAGTAAAACCACAGTATAGTAGGCCATGTCATGAAAACAGTCATAAAAACTTTTTCTGTATTGCCATTAATCAAATATAATACAAGTAGTTCCAACCAAGCAATCTGATTGGTCCACAAGACATTTAGAATGTGCTCAAATATGCATGACAGCAAACCGAATCACTCCGCCATTTCTTTATCGCTGCTCTTCAAGAAACCACATGATAATCGTACCATTTGAGGCCAGGGACAAGGAGCGTTTTAGAACAGCAACAATGAACATCAATTTCACTACATCGAAGAGTGAAACTAACAGCCAACTCACTAATAATATAAACTATAAACTAACACAAAGATGACAAAAAACAGCATAAACCATCATGTTCACACACATTACTACAAACACTGACAAAAAGTGACATTTGCGTGTATGAATATTAAACAGCAAACTTCACTGCAAAAACTACTCAGTCCAGACCTAGGCATGATGTAAAATATAGGCTAAGTGATTGGGGCCACGGTGAAAATGGTATTTTTGAAAGGCTTAAACATCATCAAGAAGCAGAACGAAGCAGAATATTTCATTTGATAACATGTTGTGAACTTTGGAAATTATTTTCTTTTTTTTTCATTCATTTTGTCTTTTGGATTTTACCTTGCTCTTGAGTTATTGGAAATGTTTTTCATCCTCCAGTATCCTCCATAAGCTGTGCTGTGACACAGAGCTACAAGCTTAAAAATACAGGTAAAGTTTGTAGATGTGGTAGCAAAATCTGTGTATGAAAAATGATTTTTTTTGTCAGCAGATACCTTATTGTAACAAGCAAACTGAGGATTTCTTTGTTTATATCTGGTGTATTTATTTAGTTTGGGATTCCCCTCAATCTCTAGAAAGCATAAACACAAGTTGGCCTGCGGACTCAACAGGGACTAGAAAATGTGTCAGACTGTGTATTTCCATGAAAACTGAGATAACAGTCACAAAAAGCTTATCATTTTGAGAGCTAATCGCCCAAAACATGCATACATTTTGATAATACATTTCTATTTTGTTGGTAATAGTTGTAAAATTGCAATATTACACTTGAGTGTAATAATGTGTAATCAGCTCCATAAAAAGGCACTCAGTGAAAACTTTTGACTCAAAATGCTCTCAGATGGTCAGTTTAACAGCAAAGTCTAAAAATAATGTCCCTGGCACTATCTCTCAGTCAGTACACCTGTGGAGCTTCTCTACAGCTGTGCAGCATTTGATGCGTCAGATTTAACCAGAGGAACAAAGAGGAAGTGAGCCCCTCCCCACCATGGCTCATGCTAGGTCACTCATTTTAATAAAAGATGAATAAATAATAAAAAGTAAAAGTTCCTCCCATGCTGATACGTTCTTTGCACTTTTGAATTAGTTAATTTTATCTGTGATCATTAAAATAAAATGCAGATACAGGTAATCTGCAAAATGCGAAATATTGGCCCCGATAATCAGTCAGGCCAATAATTTGCCGACCCCTACTTTTTATACAAATAAAAGAACATAAGTGGCCAAATAAAGTCAAATTAGTCAAAATAATTAATAATTAATAATAACAAATCTCATTGTGTGGACAGAAGTCTGCCTGTCAGTATCCATGAATCTCAA
This sequence comes from Plectropomus leopardus, assembly GCF_008729295.1. Taxonomy (NCBI): domain Eukaryota; kingdom Metazoa; phylum Chordata; class Actinopteri; order Perciformes; family Serranidae; genus Plectropomus; species Plectropomus leopardus. The sequence goes on along the minus strand of NC_056471.1, from coordinate 4,912,058 downwards.
ACTTGAGAATCATTGCCCGAATTTTAACACCTTACTCTGTAATCTTTATGTAGTGCTTTACTATTTTTAGTCCTCTGCAGCTCATAACATTTGTCGGTGCCAGTCTGTATGCTGCTCTTATTTACCTGCCAGAGGACAGGAGAGGAAAGACAATCACCTAGCCACAGTATATCTATGTACTGTTAGTTTTAAGTAATTAAATAATTATTACATTATATCTAAACTGTAAGTTAAATTTGACTCGTGTTGCCACAGAGTCAGCTCATAACCTTTTTAAAAGCCCTACTGCTCCAGTGAAATAGCCTAGTCTTTATACTTCAGAAATGAAAAGTGAAAGTGTCCACTGCAGAGGCCATGAAATCACCATCTGGATGACACTGGAGTTTAGCTCTCCTGTACCAGTTCTGGCAATAAATGACCCTGACGCCTGCTGGATCTAAAACACCTGCCTGCTTGTAAACCTTCAGTTCACACAATACAACCACCCGTGTTGACGTGATGCAAGATAAAATAAATCTTTTACTGAAACTTGTCAGCCCTTGAAGCAGCAGTTTTCAAGACATAGGACATTAAAACAGAATAACCAACACACTGAGAAGTTTGCTACTCTTAGAGCCCTGCCATAAACATCTTCAGTCTGTCCTGACTACATCTGGGATCATTACTATGAAAAGGACATACTCCCAGGGCTGGCCCTAGACTTTGGGGGGGCCCAGAGCAGGATTTGGTTTATGGGGCACCCCTCATTGTAACATGTTGACATGACACTGAATTGACACTGATTTCGCATGCCACTGAGCTTTATTTTCACTAGATTTTGGCAAAAACAGCTAAAAATATTGTCAGTTTTTGGTTGGAAAGGTTAACGTTTTTGTTATTGTCTCCTGTTCATTAAAAAGACCTTTCTAGACCAGCGGGCCCTAAGCGACGGCCTATATCTATTCATGAGTATGAATAATAATGCATATTCCCTCGTGGGAGTAAATATGATGATTCGGAAAGTGTACATTCCTGATAATTCTCTTGTGAAGTGGAATTGTGTCCTGCAGTTAAGGCCAGGAGGTCACCAAGAAGTCCTGATTGATGTTTTTTTTTCTCACCATTTTCTGAAATTTGATAAACCAAAAAAAAACAAATCGACTAATCAAGAAGTTCAGTGACAAATCAATTAGCAATTAAACTACTACTGCATACTGTATGCGAATGTGTTTTGAAGAGAATTTGAATGATTCAGACACGCTGACCTGATGCTCAGTGTGTGAGTCAGCATTAGGGGGCATCTGGAGGTTGCAGACAGACTGTTCCCCTGAGACAGACGGGCGAGGGGGGAGCACGCACACACATGTGCATGTGTATGCGTGATGTAGAGGTTTACCAGCTCAGTTAGGAGGGGGAAGCTATGTACATTATTTAACAGAGTAAGAAATCTATTTAAAAAAGTCTTATACTCAGTTACAGGTCATCCAAAGAATAAATGAAGATGTGACTAAATGCTCAACATATGAAAGCTTAAATCTCGACTAATCTTATCTGCTGTCTTAGCCTGTTATTGTTGCACTTAAACTGATGTTGCTACATCTGCCATGAGCATCGCTTTAGGGATGCTGGAAATCATTAAAATTTAATTCAGCATACAAGGATAATATTACAGTACTATGGCCTACATTTCTAATGCTGTTGGTTGTACATGATATGATATGTGATGCATTACATTCTTACAATAGATGGCTGATCTTATTTATGTGTTTTAAAGGGCAAATTGTTCATACCATTAGTTACTTTGTCTCTTATAGCTAGAAGGATTTTTCCCCCAATTTATACTTATACAGCATAGGTAGGGTAAAATTTCTTAAAAGGTATTGATCTGGAAATTATCAAAAATTTGAGAGATTTTTTTCGGAAAACTATAGTAATAATTCTTAAAATTATTTCTATAATGGATGGTGGAAATCATTAAAAATTAACTCAGAAAACAATACATGCTTAACTTTTTAGCACTTCCTTGATGTTGTTTATTTGTTTTCTTTTTTACTTTTTCTTTTATTATTTTCCAATTTTTTTTTCACAAGTTTTTTCTGATTTATCTGGGCCATTTCATGTTAGGATGCTCATCACCCTCCAATGTTATAGAAAGAAATCGAGCCCATATGCTCAGGTTTCAAAGGGTTCACATAAAAAGACAACACAAAATTGTAGCTTAAAACAACCACTGTCAAACCTGTAAACACACATTCATTTCTCCAGAAAAATATCCCAGCTAGCAGGGAACGTTCTTACGACATTGGCTAATGTTACCTAGAAGGTGCAATAATGTCTTTAACAAAATGTTTTAATCTAATGTTCAAAGAATGTTTTCAGGAAGTTTATCATTTCAAGTAATTTTCCTATAAGGTTAAATGCTAAAACATAACGTTATAACTGCAACATTCTGAGGATGTTTTGGTGATGTTGACGGGGACAGATCATCGAATGTTCTTTTATAAAACATTCCCACAATGTTACCTGAGAACAAAGGAAGAACATTTTCAAAGCAACATTCAAAACATGTTATTGAGGCCAGAGACTACAGACCATTTTTTAAAGGAAAATGTAATATAATGTTAACAATAAAAACATTTTAAATTGTTTTTTTTTTTAGATGTTTATAGAGAATGTTGCCCTAACTTTAAGAATAACGTTCTGGGAACTAAAAGAAAACTTGCTGTTGAAAACATTACTAAAACATTGCATTGGTTGCATTGTACCATTCTTGGATCGGTTTTAGAACCAAATTTGCTAGCTGGGATGTCTCCCAAACACCCACTGGATCATACAAATAACACTCATTGTCTTTTTCCTCTGCTACAAAGAATCACTGTTGTCCAAGCGTGTTACATTTCTACAATATAATTACAATTCGAATTGAAAAGTATCAGTATTGGAAAAGGCTCTAATATGTGGTCTGATGTTTAGTGAGGATGAAATGAAAGAATAGGCCGTGTGTGATCCACTGGCAGACTTTGAGCTGCAGCTGATCAACAAAAAGAAAAGAGGAGGAGGAGGAGGAGGAGGAGGAGGGAGGAAACACCGCTGCTCCACATCCAGCCCCTCTGTTGCTTTTACCTTGATCGTCTCCCCTTCAATCTCCACCGCCTTCTCCCGGAAATCCACGCCGATGGTGGCCTCGGTCTTGTCGGGGAAGCTTCCCCCGGTGAAGCGGAAGGTGAGGCACGTCTTCCCCACGTTGGAGTCCCCGATGACGATGATCTTAAAGATCCGCGTCTGGATGCTCAGCTCCAGGGAGGATGTGCTCAGATCCACGGAGGATGTGATGCTCGGGGCGGCATCGTTGCTGCTGCTGGCTCGGCTCCGGCTGGCTCGCTGTAAATCCATGGACGATGTCAGGATCGTCACATTGTCGTCCGCTCGGTTCCTTCGACTGATCACTTTCCCTCCTCCACCACCTCCTCCTCCTCCGCCGCCGCCCGGAGCTCGGGTCTCCTCCTCCGGTGAATCGTTGGTCATTGTGCCGGAGGAGGTGATGCGCAGATCGGTGTGCGTGTGTGGAGAGCAGAGGGGGTGGACGGATGGATGGATGAGTGAAGGGAGGGGAAAGGAAGAGGAAGGAAGGAGGAGACCAGAGATGTAACAATACCAGCGGTGCGCTCCTTTAGCAGCTCAGTGTGGCCTTAAAGGGAGAAGCATTGTAAAAGAGGAAAATCAGTTTTATTGGTGTAGATGCTAGATAAAAAATAATAGTTATTTAAAATAATTATTCTCCAGATGAAAACGTATGCTATAAGAGACAAAAAAGTACCCATAGAAATCAAAGTGAAGTGACACAATGGTAGCAACATGTAGCCTAATATAAAGAGCCTAAAATCACTAAAATGACACTACACTGTAAAATCTGACAAGTTCATTTTACTTAAAATATATATAGGAAACAGATTGCACTGAAAAATCTAAGTAGGCTATATATAACTTATAGTCTTAAATTATGTTTGCTTTATATGTATTGTCAAGGTAGCTTAAAATTTAGTGATATTTACTTAATTTTATGAAGTTGTTGCAACTTAAAAATGACAAGTTTAATTAAATCAACCTTTCTAAGTTTCAGTAACTTCAATAAACCAAGTTTATTGTAGTATAGATCTGTAAGCTGCTGATCGCAAACCAGCAGTCATATTTCTATATTCTTACACATGTTAATGTGTTGGCTGTCAATCAAAGGCTGACATAATGTGGAACTGCTTTGTGTTTTTACTTTGTTAGAAGTTGCCACAATATTATCAGTTTCAGAGTCACGCCATGGGTACCACAATTTAAAGCTTCTCATGGATTTGTTTTCCAAGCAACCAAGGGTGGAACGTTTGCTACTATCAGCTGACATTTTATAAATATTACAAAACACAAAACATCTATTGACAAACTTGAAAACACATACTCATTTCACAACCATAATCTGTCCAAAATCATTTGTCTTAATTTGGTAGTACATCCAACCGACCTCACAACCACATACTCCTTGGATGGAGTATCTTGGAAAAATAGAGTGCTCACTGACACAGATTATATTTATCAAATGCATGAAAAACTCTCTAACTGAAACTGGTGAAAAATGAGAGCAAAAACAGTGTTGTGTGTGAATTTTTGTCCAGTAGGCTGATTCTGTTTCTGGTAATTTATAGGCACTTGAATTTTACTGGAGTATTTCAATTTGATGCTATTTTATTCTCCTATGCCATGCATTTAAGAAGGAATGTTATAAATGTCTAATCCACTCTATTTATTTAACAGCAATAGTTACTTCAGATTAAGAAAAACACAATAAGCTTATAAAATGTATTGCTTTGTTAAAGGTTAAACCAGAAGGTCTCTACCTTTCTGGGTTGTTGACCCCTTGCAAAAATCACTAAAAAGTGTGTTGTTGGGGACCCTTGCCAAATGTCCATGAGTTGTTAGCATATTATCCACCAAAGAATGATTTCCCCTCCAGGCTGCAGTTAAAGCCAGGAGGTCACCAAGAAGTCCTTCAATATTTTCATACATTAATTCAAAGACTTAATTCCAAACACTAAATGCAAATTTGTGTTGCATGACTTTGTTATTTTTCTCTCCTGTCCCATTAATCACCAGGCAATGCATCAGTCAACAGTGACACATCAGTATTAACAATAGTATTAGAATTAAATTAAGTTCTAATTCCAGATAATATACTAGAATAATCCACAAACTGTATTTCTGACTATAATTCAGCTGAAAATAAAATAAAAAATCCAACAAAAACAACAACCATAAAACAATGTGATTGTGGCTACCAGTTGTTTTAACAGAGAGAGAAAGTGAAACAGATTTTCTCACACTTTCTAGTCATGTGACCTGCTCAGCTGGTCATATTATCACATTCCACAAACCAACATGGCTGTAATGAAATGGCTTGCAGTGTCAGGAGGCCTGATCAGCTTGCTCATCAAGATGCAAAGAAAGGAATACATAAGTCCTTTTTTAAAAAAGTAACAGCTGAGGGGTTTCTCACACAGTTACCCGACATGATCTGTTTTAGTCCGTCCTTATTTATTCAGAACAAGCAGGTGTCATGATGCAGAATCAATACCTGCTCGCCTGCCTGGCTACAGAGAGGGCTGCTGGGTAAAAGCTAACAAGGTCAAACTGCAAAGCACTAACACATGATCTTACATCTTATGTTAGGTCATGTTGAGCAGGTGCAAAGGAAGGAGGACAACAGGAGCTGAACCTATGATTTTTGTAGTTTATGAGATGAATTTACACAAAATGATTTGAGTTATACCCCTTTCCCACCAAAACGAGTCTGTCTGTCTTCTGTGTGTGTGTGTGTGTGTGTGTGTGTGTGTGTGTGTGTGTGTCTGTGTGTGTGTGTGTGTGTGTCTGTGTGTGGATGGGTGTGTATGTGGGTTTTTTTTGTGTGTGTCTGTGAGGTGTCACAGACAGGCTGGAGAACAGGCAAACAGTAGAAAGCAGCATGGAAAGAGATCTGTGGAAACTTTACAGTGGTTACTTCTCTTTATATATCTCTTACATATTTACTATCTCTTTCAAACTCGGTGCAGACTGACTTGGAGACTTGGAATAATATTTGAGCGCTGCTTAGGTGGAGACTGAGGGTAATTAGTGATGCCGCATCACTGCATCGCGCCATTCGAGGAGCTAAAATTACCACAAATACCACCATCGGAGATGGAGGCCATAAACACCATGCCTACCGCAGAGTCATTTGACGTGGTTGTGAGTGCCAATTGTATACATTTCCATTGCATTAAAAAGCCAGATGTTAGAAGGTGTCAGTGGGTTTTTTGTGCAGTGGGAATGAGGCTTTACTGAGTCATTATTGGTTTCAAAAAGTACATGGCATTGCCATCCAAAATTATAATATTTTAACTCTTTGCCATTCTCTGAAAATGAATTTCCAACCCAATGTCACATTTCTTCACACAAAGAGAAAACACAGGTGATCTGGACAATTACTGGCCATTACTGGCATAATTACATAAAATAATTTTATTTAATGTATTTAATTTTCATTTTTGTACACAAAGTGATGTCACAAATGCAACATATCTCCATGCTTTTTGTTTTGCTGTCCTACCATTCCGTCGGGCTGTTTGTTTTTCCTGCGAGATGTCCGTCTGACTTATTTCATGTGAATGCATTCATCCTGAGGGGAACATGGCATGTTTACCAAATGTTACTCCAGTAGCTGTTATGACTGATGAACAGAAATGTCAACCTTATGATACCCTGATTTGAAAAAAAAAACCGAGAGGTTTACCAGAGTCATTAAGATTTGTCTTCTGTGCAAAAATGTTGGCAATCCATTCAATAGTTTGGACCAAAGTTGTTGGCTAACTGACTGAAATGGCCTTTCTGGGAGCCATGCTGCTAGCTTGGCTAAAAATAATATTTCAGCCATAACAATTAACAGCTGCCTTTCCTGCAGTTTTGTTCTCAGTCTCTCAGTCTATTAATATATTTCCCCCTCTGATCAGTATGTAAGTAACATGCTTGCAATTAGCCAATACTCTTTCAGTGGTGCAGATTCTATCCATTATGTTGATATTTGATGATGGGAGATAATGTGGAAACAGCTTTTTCAGAATGTTTGAAACGCTGATTTTGGAGGAATTAATTAAATGTGAGAAAGAAAGCAAATGTCACTCACCGTGTGATACGTAGCTGCGTGAAGTGCCGTCGTATGTTAGAGCTGCTTTGCTTTCATTTTGACTAACAGCAGCCAAAAAAAACAAACATGAAGTGCACACTCACATGCACTCATACAGAACGCACGTGTATACACTCGCCCTGTCTGTTTATATCAGACTGAAATGCAGACAGAAATACCAAACACTTGTCCTGTTTTCCCTCTCTAAGTCAATGTCTCTCTTACACACACACACACACACACACACACATTAACAAAGTGACACACACACAGGCACGCCGCTCACTGTGTTCAACAATCCCTCACACACAGACACAATCTCTTCCTCACAGACATCCACACTGTCTCTCAAAGAGACACACATAATCTCTTTCTCACACACACACACGGACACAACAAACACACACACACACACACACACACACTTGCGCTGTGTTGAACAGTCCCGACGCTTGTGTCTGACAAAGCTCCCTTCTTCCTCACTCAAAGACCCGTTTGTCTGGAAGCGAGGCTCAGTGGGACATTCACATTCTGGTGAACACAAACCAAGGGTGAAATATAGCATGCATTTACATACATACACACATTTGGATACATGCATACATGCCAAAATAATGTTGTGGTTTCACACTTGTGGCACAACAAACACGTGTGCCACATACAAACTAAGTCAACAAGTAAAATTATGTGTATTTTGATTATTAAAAGCATTACCTCAAGAACAAAATAGAACATAGCCTATGATAAAAAAGTAATGCCATGATTTTACTGCTAACATCTCAAATTAAATTTGATAACACACAGGGTCTGGTCACACAGGAAAGTGGCAGGGTGAAATAACCTGTGCCCCTTCACAAAGAGACGTATATAAAGATGGACAAGGTGTTTCCACTTCCTCCGACTGTACAAAAGTTAAGCTTAAATATCCCAGACGTGGCTGTTGCCATCTTGGATCTTTTGGAGCCAGACTCTGTGCTGTAGCATTTGGGAAATGGAGCCGTGATATTAAGTTCCCACCCACAAACCTGTGCGACGCAATCACGACAAGTCCCATTGGTCACTAGCAAACAGATTGACACATACAGCTGTCAATCACCCCCTTTTTTATAGCATTTAAGTGCATTAAGAATTAGCCTACCTAAAATGACAGAAACCATAATTTGGAAAAAATTTATTTGACGTTCACTTGATTGCTAAGTTTGGTCCATGTCCCATTTGCTAACATGGAAGGGCAGACTTTATGACATATACTGGAGCCAGCCACCAGGGGACGATAGAGATAGCTTGGCTTCACTTTTGGTGAGCTGTCGTGTTGTCCATCTTTATATACAGTTATTGGTCATGGTATCTGATTGTATAAGCTTGGTGATGTAGTGACAGTGCTCTCTGGGCTAGTAGGTGAACTTCTGCAGCAGGTAAGCTAATCACTAACACGCTAGCTAGCCAGGTTTATGCTAGTCAGCTGTCGGAGCTTCTCTTTATTTTCTTTGTACTTTGCTGTTTACTTCATCCTGGCATTTTGTTTACCATTTCTTTGTTCAATATAAAGTCTTTAGAGCTCTCAGAGCTAACAAGTTTGCTAACTCATCATTAGCAAGCTCATTAGCTCATCAGCTTAGCTTGGTTGCTAATGAGCAAAAGACCTATTTGTATCATAGACTCCTGTTTCAGAACGACAGTATATGTCAACCATGTTTCTAACTTTTCACAGTTTATAGCAGTTGGGACTACTTATGTAATTTGTGCACAAATGAACAAATCCAGTAATTCTATTGGAATTGTTTTTGCCAGGAAATGTTGTGATTGTCAATGCTTGTGTAACAAGGCCTTAACAGCTAAGCTGAGTTTCAAAGAAGCTTCATGAAAAATTGTGAATACTCATAATTTCAGTCTGACTTAGTTGTTTTGATATAGCAAAGATGAGGCAACTGGCTGATAAAAAAACATACCTGCATGTTTTATTATAATGTTTCTTATAAATTACTACATATTTTTGTTGCACCTTCGTTTTGTGTTGATGCCCCTCATGTTAATAGCTTCTGTAAGCTCACAACATAGATATTATGAGTAACTACTTTCCCACCATTATGAACATGAATAAATGACATTGATACATACAGTAATTAATTCACTGATACACAATGTAGAGCAGTAATAGGTGCCTTTTTTATCCTTATAGAAGAGTCATTGCTCACTTAAAGTTCATAAAGATGGCACATCATAAGCACATGAGTAAAATAGTTAAAGACATACTCATGTTCAAGAATAATGACACTCCACTTCTTAGTACTGCTTGTTAATGAACTGTAAGGTGGTGAAATTTTACTGTAAAGTTCACAGGGAAAAAATTCTTTGGTGTTTACTTAGGTGTCTATTTTGAGATGTGAGTAATGCTGTATAGATATGAAATCACTGTAAAATGTAATTCTACCAGCACAAAGACAATAATAATTATATAAGTGGAACACATTACACATCAATCTCCAGAGAGAAGTCTTAAGTTATTTCAGTTGCAGAACAAACATTGTCATGCTTAAGAAAAATTGTACTGTGAGGTTACATTTTACAACTTCTAATGCTGTATGGGAAATGTCAAATTACATCTACAGTGTAAAGCAAGAGAGCAAATTTCTGTTTCCTTAAGATCGCAAAGGCATACTCTCCCTCTGACTGGCAAGTACTTATCATCTTAGTTGGTTGGCTTGGTTAGGTTTAGGCAAGAGGAGTGACATTGGTTAGCATTAAGGAAAGGCAGAGTAAGGCGGGTCATGCCCTTTCCCGGGAATCAAAAATTCGTGGCCGGAAAAACAACGCTTTGAGCAGTGAGTTCAAAGCACACTTTAACATTCACTTTAACAAGTGAAAATACATTTTAAGGTCCATAATGTATAAGAAAAAGACATCTGCAACATATGCACCATAAAATAAACAAAAAAGGTGATCACCAAAGTATGTAAAGTCCATATTTGAAAAAACATTGTTCCGTGGAAACCTCTTTGCAAAGTGTTTTAAGGCAAGCTGCCAATCAGGCAGTTTTAGGTCTCTCTCCAGGGTATCTTTATTTTGCAGAATATTCAAATCCTGATGGAAAAGTCCTCATCCAGTCTTAATTCTGCTGTGACACATTCCAAAAGAATAATTAAAACTGTCACTCAGACCACTTGCAGGTAAGTGGATTTAAAGTCTGTTCCAAGTGCGTTTTTAGCATTGCATTTGTAAATGCCAGAGTTCATGAGCATAGGGTTCTGTATGACCAGACTGCCCTCCTCTGTCATGTGAATCCCTCCTTGCACTGTAAACCGGTTATGCGGAACAAGCGTTGTACGTCCAGGCAACGTCCATGAAATATCCGGCTTGGGAATACCATTTGCAACACAATTTAACTTCACTGGTGATCCCCGGTTGACTCTTGTAATTGAGGTCAGTGAACTGGCGATACGTGGTGGGAAAACCATCACTGCAACTGGGTAGGATAGTGTTGAAGATCCAAAAGAGTTAGAGGCCTTACAAATGTATGTTCCTTTGTCAAAGGTGGCGACCTGTCTGAGTTGGAGGGTCCCATTGGCAAGAAAAGATAACCGGCCAATGGTTTGAGGTTTGTCCAACACAAGACCATTGGGAAGGGTCCATGTGATTGACGCCTGGGGCCAGCCATCCACAGTGCAGGGTAAATTGAGGTTGAGGCCGTAAGTGATCTGCATTCCACCTGAAAAGTAAAAAGACAAAAGTGAGTAAATTTGATGCTAAATTATACTATTTAGTTATATACCAAAAAGATACAGTACAAGTGAAGCCATAGGGCCAGATTTCTCATTGATTCTTCATCTGCTTTTAGTGTGTTTTCAAACCTGTGTTATTTAGTGTGTTTGAACTGGGTTCTGGTTTGGTTCCCCCCTCAGTACAATTTGTTTGGGCAGGAAAATCATCCTTGGTGACCAAAACAAAACCCAAGTTCCTTTAGAGGAACCAGTCAAAAAAGAACTGTGGAGTGGTTTTTGGTGTAATTTTGGTGTAATCTTCAGGACCTTCTCACTTCCACTTATGACAGATCAAATCAAGGAGCAGAGCAAATGTTCTTTACTTTAAAGCATTTTGGTGTGAAAAGAAACCAAAGTTTACCCCTTGACTGATTCGGACCAGAGGAAACAAACTATAAGTTTAAAAACGACTTAAGTCTCCTACTTGCTCAAACGAAGGTAACCTTTATTTCATGAATTTGAGATGAAAAACATACCTGTAGATCCTCGGATCACTGGCTTTCTGCCCGCCTCCAGTGAATAACGTTTCTCTGCTTGCCCTGCCACATTTTTTGCTATGCACCGGTACACTCCCTTATCACTTGCAACCGGTTGAGAGATCTGCAGAGTTCCGTTACCAAGATGATGTGTGAAGTGTTGGACTCTTACACCAGGTGTTAACATCATGCCATTGGGTAAAATCCATGCAAACTCTGGGTTTGGCTTTCCACGAGCAGGGCACTCCAGCATCAATGCCCCACTGTCTTGCTTTATTGGTAAGATTTCAATATTGGGAACAGCAAAACTTGGTTTCTCCGCTATTGATGCCACGTCTAATTCAACCAAAAGTGAGGCTTCACCCAGATTGTTTTTAGCGACACACATGTACCTCCCTTCATCTGTTTTCCTCACCCCTCTCAGCTCCAAGCTCCCATTCCTGTGGACTTGGAAGCGACCGCCTAGGTAGGGTGTTGGAAGTGAGTGGCCGTAAGGAGTAACCCACCAGACTCTTGGTTCAGGTTTTCCCCCCACTCTGCAGTCCAGGAGTGCTGTTTGGTAGGAAACAGCCAAAACCTTTGTGGTGCTCCTCCCTTTCATGCCATTGATAAAGGGTTCCTGGATTTCAGCTTCAAGTCTTATGTTTTTAACATCATCACCAGCAGAATTCCGTGCCACACATGCGTATTTCCCTTCATCAGCCAATATTACTTTATTCACTACTAACATGCCATCGTCCATGATCTGAAACTTGTCTGATGACACCGATATCACATTATTTCTTGGTGAGATCCACATGATTTTTGGTGTAGGGTCACCTGTTGCCTGGCAACTCAATTTAGCCGACTCTCCCAGCTTTACTGTAATAAGTGATTGTGATTTAAATCTAATTTTTGGAGCATTCGGTTCCACTTTGACACTAACTTTTCTTTCATCCTTGCCGAGTTTGTTCTTGGCATAACAAGTGTAGTCACCCTCGTCTTTTTTGCCCATTTGCTGGAGAAGTAAAGTTCCATTGCCAAAAATAACATAGCGGCGGTTGCGAAGGCCACTGTCATCCGACTGAAGGGCATTGTTGATTAAAGTTCCATCTGGTAGACTCCAGGTAACTTCAGGGTCAGGGAGGCCTGTTGCAACACAGTCCACCTAAAAAAGAAACAAAGGAAGGAGAATAACTGGATGAGGTAGAATATTAATGTAAGGCTTAGCCTAGACAAATTTCTGAATAAAGACCTTGTTGGTTTAGGGGTAATTATTTTTTAATTATTCAATGTTCAGCACTTTTACCTTAATTGGAAGGCTGTAAGGCTGATTTGCTTAAATTTTTTTTCTTTGAAAAAAAAAAAGTTATTGAATGTAAAGAAGTTATGCTTTATATTGTAAATATAAAAAAATGACACTGTAGAATCCTTTGAATATTTCTATCAGGGCTGTCAGCGTTAACGCATTAATCGCAATGCAATTAAGATCCGTAATTAACGTATTCATTTTTCAAAATCCCTTCAATTGCTGGCCTACACTTGCATCTTTAAGAGGCTGTACCATGCTGAGTTTTAAAGCTAGAGTGATTATACTGGTATCATATAAAACTAAAAGACATATGGAAATTAGTGGTACAAACCATGCCATGCTATCTTCTCAGTAGGGTGGCAGAATAACACTCCAAAGCTAGACTAAATTTTGGCGGTGGAAAAATGGCATGGTCATTTCTCAGGGGTCCCTTGACCTCTGAGCTCAGGATATTTGAATGAAAATAAGTTCTGTGGATACCCACAAGTCTCCCCTTTGCAGAAATGCCCACTTTATGCTCATCCCATCTAGTTTTTTTTAGACAACCTGGTAAGAATTGCTTCACCTTGTCAATATGGACTTCAAAACTGTTTTGTAATGCGAAATAATGGAATTGAATCTGTGTATCCTTTGTTCAATTAATATTCAATTGAGAATCAAAAAACAATAAATTAAACGTGTTGTTTTCTGTTTTTTCCTTTTTGAAATGAAAACAAATTAATGAAAATTAGTTTGTTTTTCAATATCCCATCAGGATCAAGTAAAGGAAAGTTGAAATACGGGTCACAGGCTGAATTTGATTTTATTATTTAATTTGTCTGATCTGCATAACCCGGAAGTTTGTATTTTTGATGCTCCGAAATGAGTGTCAGAAGATTCTGTGCTCAGCACGGACCCATGTGAAAAGGGCACGTATCGGACAGAGAGCTGTAGAAAATGGTGCATGGCTCAATATTTGGGGCAAATGTTCTTGTTTGTTTAGGTCTACAGTTACTCAGCTGGTCTGATGTTCCGTGCATAGCCTATTGTCTATGAATTGAATTGTTGATTAAATGGCTCTTTCTCTTATAACAGACGGGCCCATCTTATGGAAGCAAGTTTATGACTGGCTGTCTGTCTTCAATGGAAGTGCCATCAGGAGAGGGTCGAGTTGGAAAAATTCTCAGAGACATTCATCAGCCGTATCATGATTTCCAACAGCAGGTAAACAGAATAACAGGCATTAAGCGGAGCAAAGTGCTGTTATAATTGGCCCCTGTGATGTTCCTTGTTGTAAACATTTGTGAAAATTGTAGTCTAATGTGACAAAGATGGAACCTTCATTAATCATAAAAATGTAGCCTACATTGCTCCGTTTAATGTCTGTTATTCTGTTTACCTGCCGTCGGAAATCAGTCATGTTTTAATTCATTCATATTTCAACTTTCCGTTATTTGATCCTGATTAACAAACGGGATATTGAAAAACAAACAAATTTTAATTTATTTGTTTTCATTTCAAAAAGGAAAAAACAGAAAACGACCCGTTTTTTAAATTTAATGTTTTTTGATTCTCAATTGAAGATTAATTAAACAAATGATACTGAAAACATGCAATTAAAATTTGATTAATTATAGAAATTTCGCAATTAATCGCAATTAACAAAATTATTCCCTTGACAGCCCTAATTTCTATACTAGTTTACTTTGCATTTATTTAAATGTATAGCCACACAAATTCATATCTTTATATTAAAATATCTGGACACACTTACAGTCCTTACATTTATACATACAGCAATGAGCAGAGAGAAAAGACAAAGGAATGAAAAACAGGAGAATAATTCCTGTTTTTATCAAATGAAGTCCAACTGCCTCATGTACATAGGAAAGAATCCAGTTGTAGAAATCCAAATCAAAGTAAAAAGGGACGCTGATGTGAAAGTGCCCAGCTCGACACCAGTGCTCGACTTTCCAGAGCTGTAAGGCACATGAATAATGCCAGGATTTAAAAAAACAATGTGGCAGCTACACAGTGACTTTAAACTAAGAAACTGGTGGAAATAAAATGTTGGTTGGAATTATTTGTACATAGATTCTGTCTGAAACAGTTTAAACGTGGTTTTAAACATCTGAATTGGCTCATGTGTGACTAATGTATCGTGGCAGAAACAACATCTCACGTGTCTCGTAGGATGAAAAATCTCGTTGTGTCTTTTCCATGACACCTTGTGGGGATTTTTTTTTTCAATTAGTGCCCTCACATGTGCTGTACACTGCATTCTGTCACACAGAGCTCTAAACTAACTGCTGTTAAATTTCTGGGTGATTTAACATTGTTCTTCAGACAACTTTATGTGTGGGACAACATACATTGCCTAGGCTGTTCAATTCAGTCGATTAAAATACTTGGAAAATTTGTTGCAGATAAGTTTTCTCTTTCAAAAGTCAAACACATTTACTAAGATAACATGAACACTGTTACAAAAAATGCTTTTATCAAAATCTAGATGTTTAAGTCTTCTGTCTGTGTTCACCGCAGGCTTTATATAAAGATGGACAACATGACAACTCCTCAAAGTGAAGCCAAAACACCTGGATGGTCTCCTGGTGGCTGGCTGCGGTTTAGGTCATAAGGCCCGCCCCTCCATGTTAGCAGAGTAAGTACAGTTTTGTGCTTTTATACTTTTACATCTGTCTCTGGCGTCCTTAATATGTTGCTGTCTCTGTTGAGCCGTCTTTAGTTTTTAGAGGCCTTAACAGTGGGAGTAACAAGATGCTTTCTGTCACTGAAATCAGTTCTCATCACCTGATGTTTGTTCAAGTGATCCTTTTAATGATAAGTTTGATTTTAATGAGTTATTTAATTCTACAAAAAGGGGATTTTCCTGCCATGATTGACAGCTGTGTGAGCCAGTAAGTGTGCTAGTGTTCAATGGTGCTGCTTGCAATTGGTCAGACAGGTGTTTTTGCGGGAACTCTACCCCTGCGGAGACCGCTACTGCGCAGACTCCACCTCCGAAAGATGTCACAAGATGGCAGCCGCCTTATCCGGAATATTTTAGCTTCACTTCAGCATAGCGGAGGTAGCCTATCTGTTGTCCATTTTTATTTGCAGTCTATAGTGTTCACATACAAAAATACGTTTTTGAGTTTTGATTTTATGGCTGTGTAATTTGAAAAGGGTCGCTTGTAGTGAAGAACTACTAGATTATTAAAAACAAACCTTGCAGTTTCCTGCTCAACAGAGCATTTTGGCACCTTTCAACCCATTGTTTTGGTAATGCAGCCTGCAGTCGCCATCCTAATCAACCTTGGTTTTAGCCATGAAGAAGCTCTGATAAACCCACTGTACACTAACCGCCCAGCACCAAACAGCAGACAGACAAAGTTAGGAGTGGATTGAGACCAAAACAGAAAACAAATCCAAATGGATGGTAATGTTTTTAGCTGCAGAATGTTTCAATAGGTAACTGATGCTAATACTTCTGCTATACACACATTATAGAGTGTTAATATATCAGTGCTGTGTCCATGCCCCCAAAAGGCCAAAAAAATCATTAATGCTTTAATTACGCTTTTGAGAAATCAGACCTATATGTCTTATCCTAACATTATTGTATTCATCATTATAGATTCACAAATTTTAGGGAAAAATAGAACATACTGAAAAAAAAACCTGATATAGAAAAGTTCACAGGCTACATTAAATAATCTCTGAGCAAGCTCCCCAAATTTACCTGGAAGTTTTCTCCAAAGGTGACCCTGGTCTGTGCAGTCCTCACATGCTCAATTCTGGGAGGGGTCATTAACACCTCCAACTGATGAAGGAAATACATAAAAAAATGACAAAATACATAAAACCTTTAGTGTGAAAGTGACAGCTTGGAAAATACAGACTTCAGCCAAGTATTGATCACTCAACCCTGCTGCTACAGCTATTGCCGAACCCATTTACAGAAAAATTTAAATCCTATTTTTAACGCCTTGATTCTTTAAGGTAAAGACATGTTAGACGTCTTTACAATATGATTTTGACACTCACTAAAAAAGAGAGGAATTTTTAATGAACAAAGAGTGTTCTCAGCCAGAAATGAAATGAAGACTACTGGAAAGGAGCTGGCAGCAAAAATGAACCTGCCTGAAGTCGTTATCTGTCCGGTTCATACCTGGAAGAGCTCCATGTCCTCCCCATTGGGCCCTGAAAGACACACAGATAATTTCCACCATCTAGCTCTGTTAGCTGAAGTATCCTCAGAGTCCCATTATGGAAAACTTTAATTGGTCTCTCGGACTGCAGGCAGATAGGGGAGAGAAATGAGCCTGATATTAAAGCAGTCAGTGATGTTGAATGGAAACTAAAACATTTTAATGTATTGATAAAATGATCAATGTTGTACTGATTCGTACATTTATAAAAGTAAGTTACCTGTATCGATGTTCCATGATGGTCTTGGATGGTAGCTGCCAGATGGTCCCTCTTGCTGATCCGATAGATTCTGGACAGTGGAGGTAGACAGCAGAACCATACATAGCTGTGACAGAGTGCTTTCGGGATGGCACTCCATGGTGGTGGGTTGGAGGGACAGGGAGAGGAGGAGGCTGGTGGGAGATGGAGGGGGAATCTGCCCTCATCTCCAACTGCCACAGTTCTTTTGGCAATGCCCACAGCATTAGTGGCCAGACACTCGTACCTGTGGAGGGATTAACAGCAGCCTTGACTTTTTAAAAAAAAAAACCAACTTGCAGCTTAGTATCTAAAATCAAGTCAACAAAGAATTTTTCATATGGCCTAATAACTTTGAGTTAGTATTTGAATTGCTTTTAAAAGGAATACCATGCTTTGCCTGAAGGTGCAAAACTTCACCAACTTCATTTTCCTTTATGGTTTCAGCTCCACCTCCATTAATAGACTCCAACTAGTCCAGAACGCAGCTGCCCGACTCCTCACCTGCACCAAACCTTGGCACCACATCACCCCAGTCTTAAAAAACCTTCACTGACTCCCTGTCTCCCACCGGAATACCTTCAAGATTCTCGTCCTCACCTTTAAAGCCCTTTAAAGCCCCTACTTTTGGGGACAGAGCCCTCTCCAGGGCTGCTCCCAGGCTCTGGAACTCCCTCCCCCAAGTGAGTCCCTCGCCCAACTTTCAGTCCTGCCTCAAAACCCATCTCTTCTCCTCTGCCTATTCCTAGCCCCCAACCCTGTTTCTTCTTTTTGTTTTTGTTTTTTTCAGTTCAAAAAAGGCGCTATATAACTCCAAAGTATTATTATTATTATTATTTTATTATTATTATTATATTATTATTATATTGTTATTATTATTATTATTATATTATTATAACAAATCTACTATTGCTGCATTAGTGCTGCCCCCAAGGGTGGGTCATGGTCATCCTGATACAATTGCGGTTAAAATGATTGAAGGCCAATATAACTGTTTTTTAAGATGCTAGTGGGCACTGAGGTTTTGCTAAAAATCATGTACCAACCACATCAGCAACGCTTATTGGGAAGGTGATTAAATAAAGCTGCAAAGTTAGGTTAAATTTTGGTGAGGGAACAACTGGCATGGCAATTTCCACAGGGGTCTCTTGAACCCTCACCTCAAGATATCTGAATGATGGGTTCCAGTGGTACTCCCAGTGGAAGTGGGAAAATAAAAAAAAATTCTGCCTTAAAATTGACCAGGCCTCCCAGTAATTGTTTTGCTCCTTACAACCAATGTTCTCCTTCAAATTAAAGCTGTATATATATATTTTTTAAGGAAAAGAACACCCTATTTGAAGAACAATAATCACTGTGGAACTATTAACTTCAGAGGTATAAGTCTTTGCACATCACATAATTAGTCCTGAGTCTTCCCCGGGGTCTCCTACCGGTGGGACGTGCCCTGAACACCTCACCAGGGAGGCGTCCAGGAAGCATCCTAATTAGATGCCCGAGCCACCTCATCTGGCTCTTCTCAACGTGGAGGAGCAGTGGCTCTACTCCGAGCTCCTCCCGGATGAACGAGCTTCTCACCCTACTGTATCTCTAAGGGAGAACCCAGCCACCCTACGGAGAACGCTCATTTTGGCCGCTTGTACCCGTTTAGTAATATTAACTGTAAAATAGTAAACTAAAATATAACTATTTGATTCCTTAACTCTCCGTATTGACATAGTTTTCAACTATATACTTCAACAGCATAACAGAATTCCTGGTATTCAGTTATAGTTTTTGGTTTTGTGGTGCCACTCAAAGACCTTCAGGGGCTCTATCTGGCCACCCTAATTAAAATTTCTGGGAGCACCATTGTGCTTTATGCCAGTTAAAGTCAGTCAGTTGGTTGAAAATTTACAGTTGGTTGGTCCTGAATTTAAATATGCAGCTTTGTGAGGCTGATGGGAATACCAATAATTTTGCAGGTATTTGGTCAACCAAAGTATTGGACTAACCCTAACCCATAAAGCTTTGATGAGAAATCATATGTAAACTGAGGGGAATATTAAGCCAGGTTAGGAGAACACATCCTGATTTAACTAGGTATGTCAACCAAAATGAGAACTTTGACATATGATACAAGCATACATATTTAACCAGACATCTGACAAGTGCATAGACAAAAAGACTGAATCATAATCATAATGCATGTATCATACCTCCCAGCATCAGCTGGCGAAATACTCTTCACATACAGCGTCCCATTGGGGAAAACAAAGAGCCTGCGTCCAAGAAACTGTGATGGCTTGACATGGACGCCTGCTGGGAGTGTCCATTTCACAGCAGGCACTGGTTCGCCCTTCACAGAGCAGTGGATATACACACTCCTGCCTGGTTTAATTGGATTTTATTAGTTTAGATTATGAACATACTATTGTATTTCACCATCCCTATGATGACGAAAACTTTCTGGTATGGGGAATTTAGGGATATACTATACCTGGCTGAATGACCACAGTATCAGTCGCTCCTTCACTGATGCTTGGAGGCAGAGCTGCTACATGCAGATGATAAGTTATTGTATCAGCACCCGCTGCATTGCTTGCGATACATTTATAGTCCCCTTTGCTGGAGAAATTAAGAGAGTGAATTTGAAGGGTTCCATTTTGAAGAAGAGATATTGGTGAAAGGGGAGAGTGAACAGTCCCGACTTCACGTATAAACGTCCTGTCGGGAAGGATCCAGGAAATTTGGGCAGGCGGTTTTCCTGAAGCAAGGCAGTCAAGAGACACATTTTTTCCTAAGTAGGCTGCGATCTCTGTGGACTCAGGCAGCTGGATATTGGGTGCCTGAGTCTGGACAGCTAAGGTGATGACCATGCGATCAGATCCAAAGCTGTTCTGGGCCGTGCAGAGGTACTGGCCTCTATCCTGAAGCTGAATGTTCTTAATAACAAACGTTCCATTTTTGAAGACTTCAAAACGGGGACCATGCTTGGTGTTGGCTGGGATAGTGGCCCCTGAGGAGGGAAAAGAAAGGATATGAATTCTGAATCATGATTCACATGACTACTGCATTTGAACATTTCTGTCTCTGTCTTGCCAGTGATAGTCTCAAAAAAGATACAGGCAGCTATTACCCGGTAAGATGTATGATCTGAAGCAACACATAAACCTAGGACTGTCCCATTTTCCTACATTCTGTAGTTTTTTTGTCATTATTTCTTTCATGTCTTCCTCTTTTTAAAAAATGTTTCTCCTGATTACCTGTGGAGACTTTGGTCCATGCAATGTTTGGTTCAGGGTTCCCTGCTGCTTTGCAAGGCAGGAACACATCACTTTCCGCTAGTACTGACACACTAGCTGTGGTTACTGTGCTAATACGGGGCTTCTGCCCACCACTTCCAGCGCCCCACACCCATGGGAAAGGAGGTGCGGCTGTGGGCCGCCGAGAGCTGATTCGTCCTGCTACAAAAACACATTAATACAACAAGAAATGATTTCATTATGACAGATTAAAATATCTAAAAAATATACTGCCCATTTTCCATTATATATACTGGTACATAGCATATGTCGTTGCACAAATGTGCCTACCTCCAACAGGCCACCGACCTTCATACAGAACCCCAGGGGTGGTAGGGTGGTAAGGACGAGGGGTCGGGATGAAACCAGAGAATGATGATGATGAATGTTTAGCAAAGTTTGGAGGTTGCAGATTGTAAGTGTCAGAAACAGTGGGTGCTGGTGGTTTGGGGGTGTAGGGTTTATTTGGAGGCAGAGCTTGGGGTTTAGGTGTAATGAGGGATGGAGGATTTTGGTAACTAATGCGAGGTTTGGGTGTTACTATCCTTCCCAGCTGAGCGATACGATCAAGTTGCGCCTGGAAAAATCAAAATGTCAAATTATTCTAGTATTGTGTTGAATACAACACAATGAGATCTGTAAAGAGATTGATCACATTCTGCATGCCCACAAAACTATCTGTCATCATACCTGTCTATATCTGTTTCTCAGCCTTGATAGAAACAGTTGGTCTCTGGTTTGGGTCCTGCCATTCACATGATGATTTTGATGATGGCGATGATGTGACAGATGAAGGTTAGAGAGTGTCACTCTGGAGTTTCCTGTTGTTCCAGACACTGTAGGTGTGGGCTTCACTGTTTCAGCTGTGATCTCTGGTCGGTTGGTGACAACTGGGATTTGAGCCCAGGGGTGAGGGAGAGGCCAGGGTCTATGCGTGGGCACAGGGTTTGACCCAGGACCTAGGAGGGAAGGGAAAAACTTTGATAAAAACATGCATTCCAATCAGGATTAAATTGACAGGCCATAACACCAAGACAACTATTGCACAATTTAAGAATTAAGCATTTTCCACCTAGGTGGAAAGAAGTTCAGGATGTGGTTAGGCCCACAAAGGCTTCTTCGGCCCCAGGGCCTAATGGAGTCTCCTACCGGGTTTATAAAAGTGCACCTGACATCCTTACGTTTTTGTGGAAACATCTCAAAATTGTTTGGGAGAAACAAATTATCCCAAGAGCATGGTTCAGGGCAGGGGGTGTCTTCATCCCTAAGGAGAAGGAGTCCTCAGATCTTAGCCTTAGTAACTCAGAGAGATTAGCTGAGTACTTAGAAAGGAATGGGTTAATAGACCCGACGGTGCAGAAGGCAGGGATACCAGGTTTTGAAGGGTGCCTAGCGCATACAAGCATGATCTGGCACCTGATTCAGGCAGCTAAGAGGGAGAAAAGAGACCTGCATGTAATATTTTTAGATCTGGCTAATGCGTTTGGTTCAGTGCCACATACCCACATTTAGAGTGCTTTTGAGTATCTTAGGGTGCTGGGAATAGTTGTCAACTTTGTGAAAGCATATTTTCAGGACATTAGATTGTGTATAAGTATGGCAGATTGCACAACAGGCTGGCAGAGGCTACAGATAGGTATTATGGCAGGGTGTACAATTTCGCCATTAGCATTTACAATGGCGATGGAAGTAATTATCAGGGCTTCCGAATGAGATGTGTCTTCCACCAATTAGGGCTTACATGGATGACATGACACTAGTAACTAGAACGGTGCCATGTAAAAAGAGGCTATTAGAGAAGGTAAATAAAAATCTCAAGTGGGCCAGTATGAAGATCAAGCCAAGTAAGTCTAGAAGTATTTCATTATGTAGAGGGAAATTAAATGATAGGAAATTTATCATAGATGATGAGGAAATTTCAACAATTAGGAAAAAGTCAGCGAAGAGCCTAGGTAGGTGGTACAATGTGTATTTGAATAATGATGAGCAGGTTGTGCAATTTAGAAAAGATGTTGCTGAAGGACTAGATAGAATAGATGAGTCAGGACTCCCAGGAAAGTTGAAGTTGTGGTGTTTGCAGTTTGGGTTATTTCCTAGGTTAATGAGGCCACTGTCAAGTGCACCAAGGTCAGGGTAGAGCTGTTGTTAGCCGGGAGTAAGGATGTAGTAGTTAGGACTGTGGCTCTAAATCCATCCAAGGGGAGAAAATGGAACCCAAGAGTGGCAGTTCAGGACGCAGAGGCTGCGCTTAGGCATGCAGAGATAGTAGGTAATGTTCAGTTTGGCTGGGGAGGCTTGGGGCTTGGGCCATGCAAACCTGTGTGGAACACAGCAGGCCCCAAGGATAGAAGAAAACTGGTAGTGGAACAGGAACGTAGGCAGGAGGAGACTGTAAGGGGTGCTAAGGCAGTGGCTCAGGCTAAGCAGGGTCAGTGGTTGAATTGGGAAAGTGTAGAGAGGAGGGACCTTAGCTGGAGGGACCTGTGGAATATGGAGGACAGCCACATTAGATTCCTGATAGGGACTACATATGATGTGTTGCCAACCCCTCAGAACTTGAAGCTCTGGGTAAATGGTGACCCATCATGCCCACTGTGTTCAGGTACTGCAACCTTAATACATATTTTGTCAAGCTGCAAAATTAGTTTGTCACAGGGCCGGTATACGTGGCAACTTAATCAGGTATTGAGAAGCTTAGCTGCAGGTACTGAGGGGAGTAGAAGACACGTGAATTCAGGAGGTTATAAAAAAGAGAGTCCAGATATCCAGTTTGTGCGTGAGGGGGAGAAACATAGTTGCAGTAAGTTAGGGAGGAGGCAAAGGTGCGGTTGCGTTGAAGGAGCTTGTGATTGGAAAATGCAGGTAGATTTAGGAGGAAGGCTTGTTATTCCCCAGGAAATAGTCTGTACTAATTTGAGGCCTGACATAGTGCTGTGGTCGATGAGTCAGTGGATCATTTATTTATCTGAGCTAACAGTCCCTTGAGAAGCCTCAGTGGAAGAAGCCTATGAAAGGAAGAAACTGAGGTACACAAACTTACAGGCAGAAGCTGAGAAGAAGCCCAGTTGAAGTGGGATGTAGGGGATTTGTAACTTGAAGCTTGCACAAACTCAAACTGTAAAGCAAGTGTGATGATGTGCTCGGGAAGGTAGCATCGACATGGTCACTACTGGGAGCTCGCATAAATGGAACCTGGGTCAGTTGAAGGTGGCATTGCTGTTTGGGCTGTGATAGCCATGTGATAACTAGCCTAGCTAGCGTGGCTAGCCTAGCTTAGCTTTAGCCTTGTATTTGTGATAGCCATGTTGTAGCTTAGCTTAGCTTTGTATCTGTGATAGCTTTCTAGTAGTTTAGCTTAGACTTGTATCGGTGATAGCCATGTGATACTGCCATGTAGTACTGCTACTACCTGGAGCTTGCATAAACAGAACCTGGGTCTGTTGAAGTTGGCAGGGCTGTTTGGGCTGCATAGGAGTAGTGAGAGCTGGTACTAGGGGAGTGGCTTTGGGATGCCAAAGTTCATTGCCTAGCCTCCTGGAGGTGTTGTGGGACCAACTAGGTGAAACATTGATGAAAGGAGGTTCCCACCTGATGACCCCAAAGATGTGTTAGTCTTCACTGCTCTCTGACTTTTCTATTACTGCTCTTTGGCCTTTATATTTATAATTGCTGATTAGTGACCCTAGGTTCTTCATTGAGTGCTTATCCTTTTCTTGAGCACAAGTTTCTTGTGTTTTAGTTGAACACAATATTAACTAATCAAGGCGATGGCCCTGTTTACTCTTGGTATTTACAGTCCTCTAGGGTGATCCAATTACAATAGACAGCACTACATGGAGGTGTAAACAACCGCTAAGATGCTTATGATCTGATCAAACAAACCACTTGCAGAGGTGGTCTGGGACACATTTTACCACATATCTTTGAAGTGTAAAAGCGAATGCATCCTGATGCGTCTTTGACAAGGACATGTCATCAATACAGGGCATTGTGGTAGCCTACTTATGCTCTAAAACGTGCCTATTTTATGAGAAGTTGGATGAAGTATTGCATGACCAGCCATCCGCTTGCTTTATGGAAGGAAACATGTTAAACTCTGCTGACAGCGATATCTCCATCTGTACCGAGAAAGCCACTAATGTGGCTGGTGAGCATGTTCGCAAGCAGCTGGCGAAAGTGTCGATGTAATACCTGCGCACAAAGCCCTTTGACCCTTAAGCAGTGACATAGGCAATAATGAAATCTCAACACAAACAGTCAGCTGTAGATGCATAATAGATACAGGTGTTAACAGCAATGCGCCTTAGTTGTCCATTTGTGTTCAGATCACTGAAACACATGTAGATACCAAGTGTAAACAGGCTTAATATAATTGTCTTGTTCTTCGTCCTTTATCTGTTACACTTTCTGTTAATCCCATTTATCACAACACCTCATTTCAAAACAGTATTTCATGGGAAAAGTATGACACATCAGCTTTATTTACCTTGCCTTGGATGAGAAAATGACCTTTGACCTGGCCAGGAAGGGTAGAGGGGGTAGTAATGATGGTAATGATGGTGAGATGGCCAGCGGGAGGTCGGGGGGACTCTGGGAACCTGGGAATGTCTGCCTGGATTCACTTCCCCTTGACTTCCTATATTTCTATTTTGATTAGTATGTGTCGTCCTGGGAGTTGTAGTTTGCCCTCCTCCCTGTCTGTTCTGATGGAGCCAGGGGTGAACCGGCTCTGGGAAACTGTGGAGCTCAGGCTTCGTGTTTGGCTTGTCTACATCTTTATCCTCTGTCTGTGTGACATCTTCTTTTGTTCTGCCTCTTGTTGAATGTGAATTAATGACCTTAGAAGATGAAGTTCTTGCTTGGGTTGGTGTGTTTTGTTCTGGTGAAGGTTGAGTGTTAGGTCTTGTTCTGTTTTGTGTTGTTAACCGGATGCTATCCAGTCTCTCCTTTTTGGATTTCTCTGTATCTTTCTCACTGCCCTCTGTATCTGTTTTGTGTGTTTCTTGACTTTCCATTGCTGTTATATTTCTCTCACTCTCTCCTGCAAGATCTTGCTTGTTTCTGCCATTTTCTTCAGTTTGTGTTCTTATTTCCTCACTCTGATTTTCAGATTCCTTTAGGTTTACAATGTTGTCCTTCTTTTCTTCAATGGTCCTTTCAGTTGGATGAGGGGTACTATTGAGCTTTGGAGTGACAATCGTCTTAGGATCAGGTGGAGAGATACCTACATCTGTTTCTCTGGCTGATGGAATTATGGTCAAAGTATTGTAAATATCATGAGTGGTATAGGGGGTTTCAGTGTTTATCTCTTCCTTGGCATCCATGGTACCACTATCCTTGTAATTATATTCATCATAGTAATCACCTTCATCTTCCTCTGTCTGATACTCTGCAGATAAGGTTTCATGGTTTTCCACTGTGGTTGGAACAGGTGTAGTTGTAGTAGTGGTAGTAGTAGTGGTAGTAGTAGTAGTAGTAGTAGTAGTAGTGGTGGTGGTGGTAGTAGTAGTGGGGGTGGTTGTTGTTGGGGGAACAGTTGTTTGGGGCTTGTTTGATGAATTGTAGAAGGGGTGTCCATGCGGTCTGACTCTCCTCACTGGGGGTTTTCTACGTCTATAAGGCGGCCTTCTCCTGTTTGACTGACCATGAAGATATTTGTTGTTTCGTCTTCCCTCTTCAGAGGACTTATTTTCCAACTGATCAACTGGCTGTGGAGTTTTAACAGCAGGAGGGTCTGTGATAGCCTCTGCTTGTTCTGCGATCCCATCCAAATGGTTTTGGGTTGGTTCTGTACCTCTGGGAGTTGGAGGGTGTAAAACCTTTGGCAGATTTTCCAGTGTTTTAGAATTATCCCCTTTCTTCTCTGGAGAGGAGGCCTCTGTCTTAGCCTTTGTGTTAATGGGGAAGTATGGAGGCCTTGTACTAATATCGTGTGGGGCATTAATTAGTGGTAAGTTGTTAGTAGTAGTCGGAATTGTAGTAGGAGTTGTAGTAGTAGATTCTGGAGTGCTTGTTTGGATGGCTACAGTGCTGGGTTCTGATAGTGACTGCTCTGTGGGCAGGGCAACATTCGGTTTAGCATTAGCTTTAGCCAATATCTCTGCCCAACGATTCGGATCTAATTCTTTAACAGATTTATTGGGCTTTCTCTTTGACTCTTTTATTCTTATCCTTTTTGAAAACTCATTAGAATTCCTTTGCTGTGTTCCTACCTTCTTAGGGAACTGAGTAGCAAAAGGTCGTATAATTTCCTGGTAATCTCCCCCTGAACCCTCTCCATCCTCCACGCCAACTGGCAAGATCTGCTGCTCTTTCGTAGTCTGTACTTTGGACTTATCAGATGCCTTTTCTCCTGTGACTTCCACCATGTGTGAAAGCATATCAACTCCATACAGATTTGAGGCCAAGCAGGTGTATTCCCCTGCATCTTCTTGTGTTAACCTCCTTACCACCAAAGTCCCATTTTCCATCACCTCTGTCCGTCTTGTCCGTTGCGTGGGGAGGAGAATTTGGTTTTTGGGTAGGTACCACATGGTTTGACTGGGTTGGACTGATGTCACCTCACAAGGGAGAGAAAAAGAGTGTCCCTTTTCAACTATGAGTTTCTGACCATTGAAAGCAGTGGGGCTGAGTGAGAGTTCTTTGATGGTGAGCCTAATTGGCATCAAGTCCACACCAGCTTTGGTCCTGATCATACAGTGGTAAAGGCCCGAGTCAGACAGTGTAGCATTTAAAATCACAAGTTCTCCTTTCTCAGAAATTTCAATTTTGTCAGTTCCATCTTCCACAATGGCCAAATCTGGAAGCATCCACTCTACTTTCACCTCCGGATTTGACGTGACAACACTGCACTCCAAGTTAACCTTTGAACCCTCGAGAGCAGTCCGAATCCGCCCCGCTGTCCCTCTGTGGATTAAAGCCCAGGACACAGTGAGGTCGTCATCTTCTGCCCCCCTATGGCTATTGAGTTGCTTGGTAATTACAGTAGTGAAATCCATTACCAGTTTCTTGGTTGTTGTCTGCTGCCTGTTTAGCCTTAAAGTAACTCTGGGTTGAAGCAGCCACGAGGGTTCTGCCACCAAATACCCTTTTAATTCTGTGAAATATGGGGAATTTTCATTTACAGCTTGGACATATTGATAGGTTACTCTGCTTGCATTTCCTCTCTGTTGACCTCTTTCCAAGATAGCAGGACTTTCATAGTAATATGCAACCAGTTGCCATAGATTTTGCAACTTCTCCCGATCAATCTCACACTCCAGGACAGTCGCCAGGGAAACATTGACAGACAACTCCCCAGGTGATTGTGGATTTACTGTCCAAGTCATGGGGGAATCGTCTCCAGGGTGTCGCACGTCACATGCCACGTGAGCACTGTTCCCATGGCTGTCGGAAAGAACGACGGTTAGATGCCCTAAAGGCTTCTCAAAGTCACGGGTGTATGGGAGGTCAGGCTCTGCTTCAGATTCAGCCCACACTGGATTGTCCCACTGTTTAAGGGTAGAGCGAAGAGCTGGTCGCTCACAGGGAAGCTTGTCCGGAGTCAATCCTAGCAACTGGGTCCCATTCAGGGGCTGAGGAGAGGCGCACTCGGGGCAGATCTCACTGGAGCCACGTTCCTTCTTGCACTTTATTACACCTACAGTAGGAGACATATGGGGAGCGAGGAAGGACAGAAAAGAGCATGAGAAGGAATGATGGATACAATCAGAGGGATTGGAGGGAAAGACAAAGGAAAACGTTTAAGAGGGTAGGGGCATTAAAGGAGATGTAGATAAAGACAGCGTAAGGAAAAGGTAAGGAAAACATTTAGGCAGGAGATGGGAAAAGAAGGGGAAAAATAGAAAATGAAATATGAATTGCAGACATAATTTTATCTTTTCATGGGTTTGATTTCATTAAAGGTTTATGCATCCACTAATAAAGTTTTGGCAGTCACAGAGCCCCATTTTCAGATGAAAAAGGCCATAAACACAATGATGTATTATCATCTATTCTGTTGACACAAACAGCTAGCATATGGGACTTGTTAAAGGTGATTCACAACAGCCTAACAAAACACTGACAATTGAAACAAAGCATATGTGGCACAAAAATACTGAATCAGAAAGAAGGATAAAGAAAGAATAAACAATGTAATTGATTTTGTAGACTGCATGTGGATCAAATAGAGTCAGTTTATTAAGAGTAGCTGTGTCCATCATATGTCGAGGCTAGATGGCACACATGCAACATTTTCTGCAAGTACTTTGTTCTACTTCTGGACAAAAACATATGTCTGTAGCCAAGAACCATTACTATTTGCATGGGTAAACAAATAATATAAAAATAAGTTACAACCACCACTTATTAAGTTGTCTTGTCTGTAGCTAATTAATTTTATAGGTGCTCTGATCAGGATTTTGGTGGCTGATCACCTATCACTGGAAGCACTATTGTCCAAAAACAATCAAGAGGTCTATTTCAAGCTTTCTGTTGTATTCATTTATAGCAATATGCTAATAATAGCATATTAAATATTAAACTTAAGAGATTAGAAAGAATCATGAATTGAAAACGGTTTATTTGTTTGCAGGCAACGTGCAAAATATTTAATTCTCTCTCTCTGAGACACTCTCCACTAGAGACACAACGTAAACCATTGCCGCTTAGCCTTGATTTGAACTATGTCAGGCATCTGTTTTCACTGAAAAAGCTCTAAAATCCCACTGTACTCTACCTGCTCAGCATTAAACAGCATACAGACTCAGTTAGAGACTAGCAGGTGAACACAGTAGAGCATTTAGCAGCAAAAAGGCCAAATAATTCCCTCAGGAGTTGAGAGTTCAAAGAGAGTGAATATTGAGCCTCATTTCCACTGCACAAAAAACTTGCTAACATCGGCCTTTTTAATGCAATGGGAATGCGTACAATCGGCATTCACATCCGGGTCAAATGACTGCAGTAGACATGGGTTCTTATCACCTTTGGCTCCGATCGACATTGATGGGAACACAACACCCGGGTGAACACAGTAATTTCAGCTGCTTAACCAGCGAGATGCAATGACACACCGTCACTAATTATTGTCGGTGTCCACCTAAGCTTTTAAGCACCACCTAAACACTGATCCAGACACATCTGCACTGAGTGTGAAAGGACTTAATAAGTAAAAAAGATAAATGAGGAGAAGAAATCGCTGAAAAGTTATTAAAGACCTCTGTTCCTACTGCTGTCTGCTGTTTACCTGTTCTCCTGCCTGTCCGTGACTTCACACCGTACACATGCACGCACGCGCGCGCACACACACACACACACAAGCATGCATGCACGCACACACACAGGCCAGCTGACAGGAAGTCTGACTTGCTTTCCAGCTGTAAGTGTGGCAGTGGGAATGCAGACATTTAGTAGGTTTACCTGCGTTTAAAAAACCCCGCCTGCACATGGTGGGAATAAGGTATTGGATTCATATTTTTCAGGTTGTCAGAAACACAACTCCAAATGAAAAAATAATGTTTCTCTGTAACTGCTGGATGTGTAATTAGGTAACTGTTTTCTGTCATGTTCAATGTATCAACTTTGAAGGTGTCAATCTTGAGTTCACAACTTGCTTTTGCTGCCTCCAAGTGGCCAAAAAAAGAGCAGTCATTGGAGGTTAAAAGCTGTACTAAACAATGATTAAAATTTTGCTATGACGCTTTTATATGTAATGTGAAAGGGGCAGCAAATAGTGACGAAAGAAGTGTATTTATGCCTCTATTAGCTAATTGCCTTGGTCTAAGGGCCAAACCTCTACAGTTTTGGTTTACCCTCACTGCTTTAATAAACTTGTGTCCAGTCACAGTTTGCAGCTGTTATTTGAATCAAACCATTGATAAACATATTTGTCCAGCACCAAATAATGCGCATACTAAAAAAACAACTCACTGGTGAACAAAGTAGAGCAGTAACAGCTCAAGACCTAGATATTTCACTGAGGAGTTGTTGAAAACTAAAACTGAGTTAAATGGAGAATTCATGGTGGACACAAACACAAGCCCACATTACTTTATGAGCTTTATAAGGTAATAATAAGTCAATGTTGTGTTTGTAGCTCTTTGCCACATGAAGCCCTAAAAGTCAGGAAATGCTTTTTAAAAGTTTCTACTGTCCCCTATGCACCTTTACGTAATTGTTTAGTCATTTATCATCCGCTGTCAATGAAAGTTTTTGGCACCAAAGAATTGGAGAAGTAAGGAATCATGTTCTTATGAGAGAAAATGAGATTTCAGTATTAATTCATGTGTCTTTACCTTCATGTGTGGAGCTCCATTCTACCAGCCAGTGGAGTTGACAGTCACAGGTCCAAGGATTACCATGTAGAGAGAGGAGCTCCAGCCTGGGAGCTGTCTTTAGTGCTGCGGCAGGGAGCTGCTCCAACAGATTGTCTGATAGGTGTAAGTGTCTGAAATGTAAATATATAATTTCCATCACTTTTTGGTCTGTAGGGTGACACTGGGATGCTGCCTATCCTTGAATGTATTGTGCAGAAGACAGGGAAACAAATACACTGCAGTATCCATAAGATACAAAGTGCAAAGCAATTGTAAACCTACAGTATAAGCAATTTGGGGTATGTATGCATTTTTAACAAGAGGAACTCTTGTTATTATTTCAGTTTTAATGAGATTCCTGTAAGCAAGGACACGTCTTCTTAAGCAAGTCTTAGTGGTTTCAAAGCTACCTTTCTATTTAAGATATAACCTCAGGAATATGGTAAAATAAGATGAACCTCTGTTGTCTTTTTATTTCTTACTTTAGTCCAGAAGTCCAAAAGCTTCCTAGGAGTGACACCGTTATGAAGGTATGAGGGTGGATTTCTTTGAGAAGGTTCCCTTCCAGCTGCAGGAGTTTTAGTGAGGTCAGGCCAGAGAAGGAGTATGGCTCTATGAAGTCAATGTGGTTGTGGTCCAGATGGAGACGTATCAAACCAACAAGGCCCTCAAACAGACCAGGGTTCACTGATGTTATCTTGTTGTAACTTAACTTCAAGATCTGAAAAAAAGAGAAAACTTAGTGTAATACAGACATTTATTGAACACTGAAACTACATTAAGCTATTAGCAAACTAGGGGTTGATAAGGGACAGAAGGAATCCTTACTAATATCAGTCCATACTCCAATCCTGGGTAAGCCCAACAACTCAGTAGAACAACATTGTCATCCTTAGCTTGATAGATGATCAATTCAATCTTTATTCAGCTACTTGTTTATTTTGTATCTTTGCTTTTAGTGCTAGACAGATCATGTACACTTGGAAATGGCAACTTCATGAAACAATAAAGGTGACAACCAGTGGCCAATAGGTGTAGAGCTGGAAAGAAGGCAGCACTTCAGGGGTATTCCACAGCATGAACAACCCTTTCAAAGGACTTCAGTCTTAATTTAATTTTATACTGTGTTCCAGAAGCGATTATGATCACTTATAAAAGGTGCTTTAGGGTAAGATTTTTATTTGGAAACTTTATCAGTCTACATTACAAAAGAGCATCCGATCCCCATTATTGGAAATCCTTTGGGGACTGTCGTTCCTCCATTAAATCAATGACTCAACCAAATCCAAACTGTGACTGCTTCACATCCCCTTCTGAAGAACTGGCATTGCTCTTCAGTTTGTTTAGAATGCATATTTACATTTCTGATTGGACCCATCTGGACCCAGTAAGACTTGCTGCATTTTCAATCAAGCAAACAAAGCCCAACTAATTATTGGCTCAAATGTGGTTTAGGTAGGGGAGCTTTGATTTGATTCTGTTTCTACATACACTGTGTGTTCCTCAGGTGTTAGCCAGCCACAGCCCGGTTCACTACTTTTACATATGTTTTGCTTTGAATTGCTCTAACTGCTATTTAGAGTCATATATGAAGGGATAATAGATGCAACACTCAAGAGAGTTTGACACAAATTGAAGACATGGCATCAGCAACCACAAATATTTCACCACTTTGTCTTGACTTGGATCTCTTGGAACCATTGGACCTGAACAGAATGCCGAACAAACAAACCGTAGGCCCCTGCTGGACAAAGTCCAATAAGTTATGGGATTTAATACATTAATGAAGACCCATCAATAGAATGAAGTCTGTTTTTTATGTCCAAAGTACTTCTTCCAAGATCCATTTGGCTTGATCAATTCAGAGGCTATATTTGAAATGTCTGCAATTTCTTTTTACAGCCTTTATACATACAAACTAGTAAAGAAGTTTTATATTTGTTTCTGTGATTCGAACACATGTAGACAAATGAGACACATTGCCTTTCAAACCTGTGTCTGTCATGCATCTCCAGCTGACCCCTTGTATTCAGATTTTATTATATATGTAATTTATGCTAGGAGGTAAAACCTGTGCACAATTATAATGTCCACCTGCTCCTTAACTGCTTGCTAGCATGCTTGCAAACATGCTTGTGGTTGTGTCGGTGCAGCTGGAGATATCACTATCAGCTGAATTCAACATGTTTCCTTCCATGGGGAAAAATGATGGACTGTCACGCAACCCTTTGTCCAACTCTTTAGAAAATGGGCAATAGAGCATTAGCTTGATGACATAGTCCTTGTCACAAGGATGAGAAAACCTTGAACCCCCCCCACACACACACACTCACTCACATGCACACACACACACACACACACACACACACAGATACAGACACACAGACTCTACCTGTAGTGATCTCAGGCTGTAAAACGCCCCAGGGTGGACTGTGCTAATGTCATTGCCATGCAACATGAGCATTTCCAGTTGCCGTAGTGACCTGAATTCTGACCCCTCCACTTCAGTCAGGCTGTTATATCTGTAAGAGAGAGAGAGAGAGAAGAAACAGGACCAGTTAGCAGGATGAAAGAGGAACAGAGGACTATAAGAAGGATCAGAGGGATAGAAAACTAATATTAGTTAACAGTCGGTGCTCTCGCATGTCTGTCTGGGTAATGTGACCTCTGAAATCACAAGGAGGAAGATAGCCTGAAAAAATGGACGGAAATACGGAATAACGGATTACAAAGCGACCTAAGTCAACCTTTGACCTGCACTTCTTTCATCATTTGTCAGAGGAAACACACACACAAACACACACAGATCAAGAATTACTATGCTGCATCTACTAGCGCTGTCAATGTTAATGCGTTAATAATGATGGGATGAAGGTTGGTGATTGAACTTTTCAAT
This sequence comes from Plectropomus leopardus, assembly GCF_008729295.1. Classification (NCBI taxonomy): domain Eukaryota; kingdom Metazoa; phylum Chordata; class Actinopteri; order Perciformes; family Serranidae; genus Plectropomus; species Plectropomus leopardus. The sequence goes on along the minus strand of NC_056471.1, from coordinate 4,878,453 downwards.
TTTTAAGAGGCTGTACCTAGCTGAGTTTTAAAGCTAGAGAGATGACACTGGTGTCATATAACACCAGAAGACCCAAGGGATCCAGTGGTACCATGTCATGTTTCCCAGTAAGTGGTCAGAATAACGCTCCAAACTAAGGCTAAATTTTGGCGATGGAAAAACGTCATGGTCTTTTCACAGGGGCCCCTTGACCTCTGAGCTCTGGAAAGCATCATTTGATTCCTTATCAAGACAATCTGGTAGAAATTGCTTTACCATGTTAATATGGACCTCATAACTGTTTTGTAATGCAAAATAATGGAATAAAAAAAATTTGATTAAAAATGTGATTAATCGCCATTATCTATCATCATTGAATCATTGTATCATTTGACAGCCTTAGCATCTTATTAAATTTACAACCTTCTCAGAAAGCACCATTGCACAATAGATGTTGGCCCACCATACATTTAGCAAATTAGTAGTTTTGCCCTCTTGAAAATAACAGCAATGTAACACTAAAGCAATAGGGTCTATGTGCACAGGATTCTGCTACATATCAGTATGAAGAAGTATCGAAAAAGGAGTCTTCAGGTTTCAGCACATTACAGCACACATCTATCAGAGTCAAACTGATTGCCAAGCACAGCATAGAGCAACAGATGACAGAGCCAAAGACATTATTCATCAAAGGAACGCAACAAAGCACGTTTTCTAGTCGCAGAAGCCAACAGCATTTCATAGATTTCAGTGAATGAGAGTCAGGCCTTCCAACAAGAGGAATCATTATTGTCTAAGAGTCGACTATCCTGTAGTGAGCTCCTAAACAGTAAAACATGCAGCATTCCCCGGGTGCAGTTATCCCTAGCCAATTGAACACATATGGTAGTATGTGCGTTTTTCCACTGCTATCAATAAAACAGTTGCCTCACAGTATATCATCTAATGGTCACTTTCATCCAGGGTGATTTTCAGAACCATGATGCACATATTTTAAGTGTAGGTTTCCCTATTGAGAGCAAAACTTTAAACCCTGGCAGTGTTGGTACTCTGCCACACGGTGAAAGGCATTGCATTCCTTCACTATACAGGAGCTCCAATCTTACACAGAGTACATTTCATGGCACAATGAAGCTAGTTTAATATTTGATGATCATCTCATTGTTGACTTCTACTTTTGTGTTGTCAGACTATATGCAGTGACTTGTTAGGCAGCTTTGTCCTGAAAGACTAACTCCTCAGTTATGCTTTCCACACAGTTGCACGGACATGGGCTTATGTGGAATCCTGACTAGGAAACATTTGGCTCTTTTATACCCAATGCGGCAAACTGACATTCTCGCAAACTGTAGGGGGGCAGTGTATTCCCGCACAGAATCCCAGCAAAGGGGCTTTTCTGAAGATTAGACACTCATGACTCCTGCAGATGCTTCAAGCATAAATCAAGCATAAGTCACCTTGGTTTACACTGGTTATAACCATGGACTGTTTATAAAGATAGATAATGCGTCTCAACTTCCTTCCACTGTACAAAAATGAAGTCAAGATATCCCAGACACAGCCAACGCCATCTTGCACTGGTGACAACATTTGGAGCCAGTGTCCTCTGTGCCGAATTCCCACCCATACACCCATCGAACCAGTCACTAGTACTGATCACAAGCAACACCTATTGGCTCATGCAGCTGTCTATCATGACATCAAATCCCCTCTTTCTACCATCAAATAACTAATTAAAACCAAACTTATCAGAAAAATGCATGGACAAACATCAGGGTGATAAGTACTACCGTGAATATCAAAAACAATCTTTGAGAAAATTTTATTTGACATGTACTTTAAGTTTCTAGTGTGGCTCATTTCCCATCTGCTAACATGGACTTCATGACCTATACTACAGCCAGCCACTAGGGGATGATCAAGATGTTTTGGCATCACTTTTGAGGAGCTGTCATATCATCCTTTTTTTTTTTTTTTAGACAGTCTAACAACTAGGTTTGCAAATTGTAAGCACTTGCCTTAATCAATTAATCATCAAAATTAATGATTGAATAATTGGTATTTGAAAAAAAACCCCCAAACTTTTCTTTCTTAAACAATATCAAAGGCGTTTTATCCCCAGTCAAAGCTCACAGCAAAGTATTGCATATATTTTGACAGCATTGCACAGCCTATAATTGATTAAATTTCACACGTTCAATTAAATCCTTAACGACTGATTAATTGATCATCGATTGATTGTTATTATCCCTAATAACAACTGAGAAATAGAACACGGTTAATATTTGTTTTCTTGTCTTTATTAGATAGCAAAAAGAAAGTAAAAAGATGAAAACTGGTATATACAATACTGTATATGTCAAGAAGTTGACATCCTTAGACGTAGAATTCAGCATTGTTTGAAAAGTTTGGCTTTCATAGCCATTTTTCATCCTCAGGCACTGTTACTTACAGTATTGTAGTTTTTTTTAGTAACAGCTGTTTTACAGCTGTTTGCAAGTTTGCAGTCTCTACACAGGTAATTGTACAAATGGGGTAATGGCTTATACTTGGCTCACTCAAAGACATTCATGGTGGTGTACTTAAAAACTGTCTGAGGTAGTTGGTTGAAAATTAAGTGAGGAGAGTTTCAACATTCCATATTCCTACCTTTACACATCTGGCCAATCACTGTGCGAATTGGGCATGTTTTCCGGCTTGTTTTCCATCTCTTTTCTTTAGAAAGTTACACAATTTCTTGGATGCCCCCCCATGCAAGTATTTAGATTGAGCATATGGACTCGAAGTGTACAACTGCACCCAAAAATAAGTGAACTAGACCATGCAATAGAGACTCCCAAAACCACCAAATTAGATTAGTAATCTGTGGAGGAAGTTAATTTGATTTCAACTTTAATCATGGCAGACTAGTCTGTGCTCTTTTCCAAAATTCAGAATTACAGTATCGTGACAGAGCACATGGAGAAATAGCTGAATCCTAAGCCCCGTTGTCACTCTGCCAGGTGCTTACAGTAGGTGGTCCATACCACCCTTCACTTCACTCACTGCACAGTTCCTCTTCAGTCAAAGAGCATTGCTTCAAAGAGCACTATACCAAACTAAAGGGAAGCAGGCTCCAAAGTGTAAATAAAACACTCCAAACATGCCTGGTGTGAACATATACCAACAGTTTTGCATTAAGACACTAAATCCCTCTGGTCTGCACCCCAGTCAGCAGGGTGGTCTAACGTCAGAGCCTATTAGCTCCCTAGAGGTTTGGTCCCCTTCCAAAAGTCTGCTCTGCTGGAGTGTCCTTGAGAAATTTGTTTTATTCCCATTGTAACAGACAGTGCCTCCGATCCCACACAAACAACAACCATCAGGAATCAATAGGGAATCAGAAATAGAAAAGTGCAACTTCAAACAGTTGAAGCCATTAGCATAACTGACAGCAGCATGTGCAGTTCTGCATTTGACAGTTTACTAAGCCTTAGTTACTGTTGCTAAGCATATCAAGCTGTCATTCTCACGCTGCACAAATGTTGTTTACAGTGATGATGGTGACTCAAATGTTTTTGTCATTTTTGAAACAATGAAAGAGATATTTCAGAAAGAGATAGACAGATGCAGCTTTCTCATGTCTAACTGGTATTTGCTGATTGAATATAAACTGTGACAGGCAGCCAGGGCTAGCGACCTAAAAAAGCTAAAGTTAGCTCCATAAGCTGGTTTGAAACACTATCTTTACCAACCTTTTATGTTTGCAGCTCACTTAAATTCTGAATCAGAAAGTTTTTTTCCAATAACTTCCGGGCGGGAAGTCCTTGCATTGTATATATAAAATTACAGTGACGCTGAGCAGAACTACCTCAGTTGTTTAGTTTTTGCAACACGTTCTCATCCCAACTTGTCACATTGAGCCACTCTGTCAGTGACTTTTAGCATCTACTTAGGATGTTTTAGGTATCTTTATGCATCAGATGTTTACACTCCAGTATGCCTTTATTGAGATGTCAACAAATGCACATGGTGGGATGACGCAGCATGGTCCTTATGTCCTTATGGCAACCAAAGTCACAATGGTTAGGATTAGGCAACAAAGTTATGGATGGTTAAGTTTAAGTAGAAAAAAAATCCTTGCATCTACACAGGAAGCGAACTCCAGACTCTGCAAGTTATATTACATGGTTACTAGTAGCATTTTTACCTGACTCTGTCTCTCTTTCATGTGCATGCGACTGGTTCCATCCAGCCGTTGCGTTCTCAAGTGATGCTGCCTGTGTATGTTGCATGTGACCAGTGCTCTCCGGCCATCCGTCAGTGTATAATAACAATGCCACTGGTTCTGTCCAAGCACGTTCTCCTCTGATGACACTCAGCTGCATTCTAGTTGGAAGTGGAAAGTGGCTTTTGGCATTTTGCGCGTATGCCGGAAGCACTGGCAGAGTGGATGTATTAAACAAGTTCAGAGTGAGAACAGGTTGGTTTTTAGCCACCTAAAACATTTGATAACAGTTAAACAGTATGCAGCATTTAGAAGATTTTCATCGCTTTACCTTTTAGTTAGACAGGGAATTCCAATAGGGAACTAAGGCCCCTATCTCAAAGCCACCAGACTCCACTGACAAAAACAGTAATTTTACTTTGCAGAACATGAGAGTTGCTGGTCTTGATCACTTAGTGTGTAAATAAAGCAATGAAAATATTCCAAATATAGCATAAATTTAAACTGATAGTGACATTTTTAGGTGGGCCTTTTTAGGAGCCTGAAATAAATGTTTTCCTTGGGCCCAATCCACAGCAGTACATTACAAGAACAAAAACAGTTTTTGATGAATGTTGTGCCATTTTGTTGCTGGAAGTGTGAAAACTGTGAAAAAAAAAAAAAAAAAGACAACAAAAAAACAGTGTTCCTAACATTATCGAACAGTGTGATATAGTCGCTTCAAGGACTGGCTCCCACACAGAGGGAGATACATTGAGGTTTTTATGTCCTTGAAGGTAACACTGTGTTAGGTCACTGTAGGTAGTAAGCTAGTACACGCTAACTTTTTAAGCTTACATCAATGCTCTTTTTAATCCATTTCTTATACTTTTGCCCTTGTGTTTTGGTTTTTGAGAGGCTAAAAAAGACAACATCCTCCACAGTCTTCATACTTAGAGAAGCATTTTTGCTACAATTCCATGCACACAGGCCTGCATAGTTGCTAAGCTATGATTGGACACTTACTTTTTGGGGGAGGGAGTCAGCAATTTGTCAAAAAGAGGAACCCAGAAGCCTCTCACTCATGATGCTGCCATGTGAAAATCACGTAATTATGTCATGCATCTGCAATGATATATTCCATGCGTTTATTTAAGTGTGCCATGTCTGTTTTTGGGCTGTTTCCAGCAGTCTGCACTATGTTTTTAAAATGGTAAGATCAGATCCATATAACAAAGGCAAAAATGACCTATAGCTGTAGGAATCTATCACTTTATCCAATTTGACCTGAAGGGGGTGGTGTAATTTAATATTTATTTAACACTTGCTGTTGCCAAACCCTTTCTAACATAATCCCTGCAGTGTAATGCTGGCTATATAAAATAATATACGCATTCTGTTTTGGTTCCAGACCATGATTACCTAGAACCCACTGATAGCTCCTACAGTGCAGGAGCACATATGGAGACAGTTTACCTCCTGTGGACTGAAGCTTGGCGCTGCACTGCAGCTTTTGTGACTGTTTATCTACTGAAATACTCTATCACATCCCAGCATTATATCCAGCTATGCACCCCTCTCCCACCAAAACTGAACATGCATGTGGGTTTTTCAAACACTGGTAAATACGCTAAATATAGGCAATTGCCTGAATTCCCATTGCTCGAGAATACCACCCTGCAGCACACTAGCCTGCCTTTCTGTCAAATGGTGTGTATGTGTGTGTGTGTGTGTGTGTGGGGGGGGGGTTGTTTTGTTGGTGTGTCTGTGCAACATAATTGACAGGCAGGAGAACAGGTAAACAGGAGACAGCAGCTGGAAAAGAGGTCTCTGAAAATGTTTCAGTGGTTTCTTCTCTTTCTAGCTGCCTTACTTATTCAGTCTCTCTTTCAAACTCGGTGCAGACTAATTTGGAATAATGTTTGAGCGCAGTTTGGGAGGAGATGGATGGTAATTTGTGACAGCACATCATTGCATCTTACTGGTTTAGGAGCTGAAATTACCGACTTCCTTTTATGGTGTTCTCATCAATGCCGAACGGAGCCGGAGGCAATAAAAGCCCAGGTGTTTATGCCGATCATACGCATTCCCATTGAGTTAAAAAGTCAGATGCAAGCGGGTTTTTTGTGCGGTGCAAATGAGGCTATGAAGTGAGCCATTCTTAGCACAAATGTAATGCACCTGAATTGCTGTGATAATGCATCTGTTCTCAAAATAAAACCCACCATGCAAATGAAAAGCCTGCTGCAAACAATAGTGTAGCTTTGGCTGCTGCTTGCCAAGTAGATTGCCATGTAAATATGTATTGTTTGGAGACAGTCATTAGACAAAGCACTTTGCTACATACAAAACAGTGGCTGGGCTATTTCTCTGCTTTGCTGGAGGGCAGTGAAGGCTTGGTCCTCATGGAAGTGATTAGGAGATTTATTCCCTCGGGAGTCAGTTTGGTACCACATGCTGGTACTAAGCCCTTATCTGCTGGGTTCAAAACAGATGTCACATTAAATGCCCCGTAGGCTGCTTGCTGATTATCCTTCTGATGGGACTGCCCTCTTTGGTGTAAAATTGCCTTCTTTTGTTTTTAGGAAAGGTTGACTTATGATAAACCAATGGCGTGCAGCAGTATGTGTTCATGATTTCACCCTCTAAGGCAAGACAGTAAATCCTTTGTTGGATCCATGGCATGGAGGAGTTATCTCAAAAGAAAAGTTTTGACAACCAAAAAGCACTTGCTTCAGCGCTTTGGTTTGTGAGTTATTAGAGGCAGTGTTGATCATTTGTAGGCCAAAGGAAACACTCCTGTGACAAATCACCTACTTCACATTCCATACGGTTTCCTGTCGAGTGTTTAGTTTTCTTCTCAATGGGCTGCCATAGATGACAATGTGTCAGTGCCTCTGTGAGCATGTGTGTTTCTGCATAGTGATTGAGTCTTACCCGAGGTTGAGCCTCTCTGTGTCTTTTGGGAAGGTTTTTGGTATGGCGGTGAGGTGTCTGAACGTACAGTGGACCTCTTTAACACCCGGACAGCTACAGCTCCGTGGGCAGGATGGGATGGCATGTATGGGGGGGATCTGCAGAGGAGGGGAGGAAGAAATGACCAGTGGGATGAGAGGGAAGGTTAACAACAGAAAGCAATCAGATTGAGGTTAGGAATATAATGAAAGAGAGAGTAGAAAAGATAAATGAGGGTAGGTATGATACAGGAGGTACGAGAAAGCAGTGAGCAGAGAGCAAATTCAGAAAAGATGAGATAAGAGAAAGAGAAGCAAACAGATGAGTTCAGACCTGTGCAGGCACTGGCAGTTTGGAAAGAAATCAATTCTAAGTAGAAGAAATCGACTTGAGGCTTTTATAAAATAGACCAGGTGTACTCACATTGTGCCCTCATATGCCCCATTCCATCAAAATAAATGTAAGATTTCCTCAGTAGATTTAGAAAATGTATATTTTATTCCTGTTTTTATCCTTATGTCGTGTTTTACTCAGCCTCATAACGTTACCAAATTTACACAGCTGAACTGGGGGTTAATATATGTAAGACAGATTTTGAACTCTTAAGTTGGATAGACTTTAAATTTTGGTTGTAATGGCAGTCAAGTTGACAATATTGTAATTGTCCTAGAACAAGAACATTCCACATAGTGTAGATGTTAACATTATGACTTTTTGCAGATGCTGGGTTTTGTTCCCCATACTCTGACGAAATGACATTATTTTACCTCAATATGACATTGGCATGAAATGTTTGGAAGAGGTTGGATTTTGATTACTTGACAACACAACTTAAAACCCCCAAAAATATCAACATCATCTGTCATCAGTATTCTATGTAAAGTTGAAGTTGATATTAGATGTTATCTTGACATTGAATTTTGGTCACATCATAACCAAAATTAAATCATGTGTAAGAGCACTGGTTGCCAGTTGGGTAATAATGACTGTGAGATTGGAAACTGATATCCCTTCTCTACGAACATGGAACCAGTTGTGTCCTGGTTGCCATACCTAATTTTGAACTGTTAAGAGCAGTCAACAAAAAAGAAATTGGTTCAGAACCAGAAAAGTTGGTTCTCAGCTTGAACCACAAAATATCAGGTTTTCTTAACCTGAAATGTGAACCGTAATGAGATAAGTGCATGTGTCATATTTTACAAGTTGGAAAGAGAGGAGGGAGAACGCAACAATGGAGAAGTCTAGTGAGAAATCATCAGAACAAAAGAGCATGCCTTGGTCTCATTTATTGTTGGTGCATGCTTGGTCTTTTATCGTAAAAACAAGTATCTGTAATAACAGAACAAAGGTTTGCATATAAAAAATGAAATCCATGATTTTGCTAGTGTTGTTTACTTCCATTGTGCATAGTGAAACATCTTCAGTTAATGACACATCCTTGATTAAAAAGGTTCTGCTCAAAAATGTTAGAAACCTGGGCTGGTTTGGGCACCAGGGTTTCCTGAATTAAAGTAGTTCAAAAACCAGAGCTGATTTGGTGGAAAAGGAGTATGGCTGGTTTCCCAATGAAAACAGACTCATACAACAACATTTTCACATTTTCCTCATAGCCAGCAAACAGCCTGTAGTAGGCTGGCTCTTTTTTATGATTAAAAAAAAAGTTATAAGCTGATGATATTCCCCATTAAGTTTTGCAATTGAGTGCAATATGCCCCGCATCTGATTGCAATTTACTCATGCAGCAAAGTTTTGCTGTTGCCTTTTATGCCAAGAACATGCAAGGCAGAACAACGACAGAGAGAAAAAAGCCCTGAAATTTTTAGACTGTGAGCCACAGGTCCTGACCGACTATGTGCAGAGATGCTCTTTAATACCTCAGGCAACAGATTTGATTATTGGAAAGTCTGGACATGAAAACCTTTATCAATGCACTTCAGTTACTGCCATTTCTCTGAAGAAGCTAATAATTTCACTGTAACTGTATGTAGCTATGGGAGCTGATCTTTGTGAATTGTACTTTTTGTAGTGAGGCTTATTTCCATAGAAAGTGACTAAATTTGAGCCTAATTTAGAAATGTGCAAATAGCACAGAAGCATTGACATGCTTTTTACCTGGCAGCACATTTAGGGTTACATTTCACCTTTTGTGGGTGCTTTGAGAATTACATGGTTTCTTGTTGTGAATTTACCCTTTAGTGTGATGTTGTAAGTGACTTTTATCTGTCAAGCTTTGCTAATTTAATCAACTGAGCACTGGCTACTTTAAGAAGTTGAGAGCTTCTGCAATGAAGATTTACCATTTGCCATAGCAGTGATGAGATGAGCAGGGGAAACCATGTTGTGGCCAACCTGCAGATGTTGGCACACCACCACAGCGCCATGACTGGATGGCTGTCTGAAGGTTCACGTCATGAATACATCTGCAGGAAGAGGGTAAAGCAATTTAGATGCACAGATTTATGCCAACAATAACCAAACATTAGAAGCACAGCATGACTCAGTGTGATATTGCTGTTGATCTATGTGCACGGTAATTGCAGGTAAATGACCCACTATGCTGCCTGTGCAAGCAGTTTTTAGAATGGATGGATGGATGGATGGGTGGATGGATGGGCAATATGAAGAGTTTGGTTCAGTGGATGGATGATGGATGGATGGATGGGCAATCTGAGTTTGGTTCAATGGATGGATGATGGATGGGCAATATAAAGAGTTTGGTTCAATGGATGGATGAATGGATGACAATATATTGGTTTACACATCCAGCAGACATGGAGAAATATCTAACCAGCAGCTAAATGCTCCAATATGTTCATTAACTAGTCCCTTACCATTAACCAAAGCACTAAAGTTGTGGGCCATAAACCGAAACAATGACCTAAAAGAGGCTAAAAATCATCACAGAGTGGACTTGGGTGATAGCTATGCATTGGTTCATTATGACAAGCAACCGCTTTCACTTACACATCTTCATATGATCCATTGTTACAGTAATACACACGACACCTGTATTGAAACCTGATATGTTCTGGAAATGGTAATACTTGACTCTTAAATTTGGTATTTAACTTCAACTAAACAGGATGAAAAAGAAAATTTACCTAATGAGTAGCAAAATGCTACACATTTATTACCACTTTTCACATGCCAAAGCTAGTACACCTGCAAATGTTAGAGAGGTAAAGAGAAATAAATTAGAGAATTGAAGAGAAAGAAAGACAGAAAGAAAATCCACAATACCATAAGTTAGACTGAGAGAAAAAGTTAAAGCAGTGAGAAAAAAATCCCTATGGCTGAGTGAGTTGACAACTGTAGCAGCTCTTTGAATACCAAACTATTCGCCCTCAAGGTTGATAAAACATGTCAGGGAGGTTTGAACACTCGATTAAATCCTGCCCTTGTTCACAACGCCTCTTCATTGGGGACTCAGCAGAGTGTAAATCCTTTTTTATCCAACATAATCATGTCCAAAACTACAGGTAGGAATATGTGTATATTCTAAGACACACAATACACATTATCTGTCAGCATTGGGGATTAATGACTCAAAGTCACACTCAGGTAGCTCAAACAAATTCTGCACAATACACAAGATAGTACACAGTAGAGTAGAAAATAACCACTTAACACTGGCAGTTGTGGTTTGCTGCAGTGCCAGATTGTTTGGCAGTCAATGTGTTGGTTTAAATGTTAACACGCTCTTTTGAGGGAATTACATACTAATTACATACACACGGGCGCACACACACACATACTCACACTCACAAACAGTCTAATAGTTAAACTCAGAGTGGAGAGAGAAATGGGTGGAGCAAGAGAAAGAGAAGCGTTCACAGATAGAACAAAACAAATCACCTACATATTTTGAAGTCATTAGAGGCCAGTTTGGGGTTTCTGGTTTTCACTTCTATCTCTGCGTTCTCTCCACACAGGGAGGCTAATTCACCTAACAGCTGTGTGTGTGTGTGTGTGTGTGTGTGTGTGTGTGTGTGTGAGAGAGAGAGAGAGAGAGAGAGAGAGAGAGAGAGAGAGAGAGAGAGCGAGAGACAGTCAGGCTCGGTCAAATTCAAATTTAAATTGAAATCAGCTTTATTGACATGAATGTTTGTTACATTGTTGCCAAAGCAATGTTATTAAATCTGTTATTAAATCTGTTAAGGCTCTTTCTCTCTCACTCTCACTCTCTCACTCTCACTCTCACATATACACACACACACACACACACACACACACCGTTCTGGACTTCCTAATCTGACAAACACATTAACCTACATAGAGGTCAGTCAAACTCTGCATTAATTCGTGCTGACAGTTCAGCTCAAATGAGTTGTTTCCAACAGAAGGATTATCTTCAGGTTCTAACAATTACTCTGAGTGATAGCTTGTATACCGTTGTCTACAAGGTGTCAGCCAAGGTCATGTAGGCTTTGCTATATGATGTTCACTACTGGGATGACTGTTAGAGTGAATGGGAAGTGTATGTATTCTGATTTACTTTACATTATTGTCCGGTTGACAGAAGTGTACAGACAGAGCAGCCCTTTCTCATTTCAAACTCTTCAGACACTGCCGCTTTGACAGTGATTTTGGTGTCAGTTCAAAACGGCAGAAGGCACCTTTTAATGTGTGTATGAAATGCTGCTGGATGGCGTCAGATAAGAACGTGGTCGGACAGAATGGTCACGGGGTTATTATACATATATTATATATGCATATTAAATGTGTATGGCCGGCTGCTGCCTAATACTATCACAGGTACTGTCACTTGAGAACGTGGCTGGACAGCACCTGTTACATCTGCATGAAACGCAGCAAAGCGTTGTCACATTGAAATGCTGCTGGTAGGTGGATGGGTCCAACAAACTCTGGACTTTCATGCAGGAATCCAGTGTTTACTTGCCGTCCAAATGTGTTGTTTTTTTTCTACACCTTACCATTAGCTTTGTTCCCCTAACACTAATCATCTGTGCCAGTATGTGTGTTTTTTGATTTAAGTGTTGGTTGCCATGTGCTTATGTTGTCTAAACATAATCATGTGCCGCATTATCTCCGCCAAGTGCATTTGTTGATATCATGGAAGCTGCATCCCAGAACATAATGTTTAAAAACGAAAGTCCACTTTAGATCAGCAGCATGTGAGAACATGTCACAAGGCAGCCACGCTGGCAGCATGTGAAGGCACATTTAGGCACAGCAATGCTTTGAGCTTAATGCTAAGGTTGGCTTACTAATGTGCTAATGTTTATAGAGTATATTTTGTCATCATGTTCCCCATCTGACATGTTAGTATGCTAATTAGCATTAAAGACACAGTAAAGCTGGGGTTGTCTTAGTTTTACAGAAATTTGGTCATCAGCAAAAGTATTGGGAAAATAAAAAATTTAAAAAAAAAAGACCTGATGATTAAAAGTCAGGGGCTCACCAAATAATAACACTTCATCCTGAGGGACAAAAATGTGTTTACAAAAGGTCATTCACCTCTTGTTAAGAAATAACAAACTCAGCCTGGTCTCACAGGAATATGTGAAATGACCATGACAAGTTAAAATCCGCAGTATGTAGTACTAGCACATATTGTGTTGAAATGACAAATAAAACAGGGATCACAGAAACAATGTAGTCAATTAGGATCCTCAGGGTGGTGGATGGGTTAACAAACACAGGACTTTCACCCTATAAACCACTTTTTAAGTCCCATTTGAAATTCAAAGTCAACATGACCCTCTCTTTACTTTGTGTACTTACATTTTTTATGTAGTTACATTATGTTACATGGCATACTTTTGTGACATTACAAAGTACTTTAGTCCTGTATATAACTAATTTAGTTACTTTAACCAAAAACGCAATCTTTTTCCTACCCAACCAAGTTGTTTTAGCTCTTAAACCTAACTGTGCCACCAACATGTAATTTCAACACAATACATGCCACCACTATGTACAGAACATGTAAAAAGACTCAGTTGTTGGTATAGCTGAGGGGAGAGGCAGAATCGGTTGATAATTCTCTGTTGGTTTGTCACTGCGAGCAACACCTACAAACACGCAGTCATTTGAAACATTGTTAATTAAAAATATAGATTACAACACTTTTCAATGAAAATTGATTTGCTAAATTGTACGATCAAGAATCAACTTTTATACTCAAACAATAAGCAGTTGCTACAGTATACTGTATGTATATTAACCACCACTATAATAATAATCATTTGTTGATGCACAGAGGGGGATCCTTTCCTCTTGCATCCTCCACAGGGAGGTCAGAGGTCAAAGGTCAACTAACAGAAGCTCATTGTTCTGGTCAGTTATAATCTAGCAGCAGGAGGGATTCTCCATGTCACAAGAGCTTGAACTTCTGTTCTCAGGTCTCTAATGACTTTGCCACCTTGTGGCCGCAATCATAAAAAATCATGCTCAACAGTTTTAAAAAGCTAGTATCTGACATTATCTGATATTCTATACCAATGGCACATGATGGATGTCCCATATTGTCTGTGTAAATGTGGTTATCAGTTCTATAATTTGAATAACACATTGAGAGGATATTGGATGCATTTTATGAGGTGTTACACAGAGGGACCCTCACTTACAATATTGCTCAGGTAGGACTAAAACCTGCAGCTGCAGCAGCTCATACCTTGACTTTACACAGCAATAAAGGTGTCTATTCAGTTAGTCTCCAGTATCAAAGGTTATGATGATCACAGGTAAAACAATGTAAATCATCTAGTTCTCTGCTCCTGCTCTCCTCTAATAATAGCTTTACCAGCTCTCCCATGTTAGCACTTTGGAGACAAAGGGAGAAGGCAGGAAAGGAAATGAGAGGAGAGAGGGTAAAAACAGAGAGGAGGATCAAGGAAGAGGAGGGAAAGTATGATGAAGGAGAGGACAGCAAAATGGAAAGAGAAAACAGATGAGATGAGAAAAGGGTTCCCCTGCTCAATAAAATCACTTAGGGCCCTTACCAGACCCTCACCTGACAGAGATAAAGTACTTCCAGTCAGAGAGTCAGGGCACTGTCCGATCTCCTGCTTATCAAACTCATATGTTCCCTGGCACATAGGGGTTTTCCTCAATATCCTGCCAAAATATAGCCTTTCTTCCTTGGTGTCTTTCTATATGATTCTGTTTTCTTATCTAACAACTTTAATCGACCTGTATTAAGCAAAAACATAGGAACCTTAACAGCAGATTATTGACTAGTTCAAAGTGGAGTATTTTTTATTTGGTTTAAAAGTACACACATTATAGTTGATGTATGAGAAGTATTGAGAAGAAGAATGAAACTGTCTATAATAAGTAACTTAACAAATGAAAATCATATACTTCACACATATACCTTGTGGTTTTTAGCCAGTTTTGGTTTCACTGGCCAAGGATTTGAGATCCCCACCCCACAGACTTTTGCCACCACATTACAAAGAGCCAAAATAAATTTTGATGCTTATCCAGTAGTGTAGTGGTACATAGTTATATGGGGAATACCCACAACTTTTTCTGGCCTTTTACACCGATCAGCCAAAAAGCCATTGAAATATATAGGGGAGTATATCCACGTCTCCATTAGTAACATACCTATCTATTGGTAGATAGTTGTTATGCTTACCTATGAGTATAGTAGCCAAAGTAAACCAACATAGGTTAAAAAATGCCATTTCCCTTTAAGAGTTTTGGCATTATTAGGTAACTTTGGTCTGTGGGCAATTTAAAGCTGCTTTGCCTATAGACTAATACCTGTAGCCTTCACCTATCATATTATTGTATTAGTGCTGTAAGCTGTTAACCTGAAACATCATTATGACTCAACGCAGTTGAACTGTTGGCATATTGCACAAGGCCTACTATTACTATTCAACAATAGTTTCTGATCGCTAGGCTGTTTATGTGTGCTAGCACAAGACTAGCTAGCTAAGGCTTGTATCTTGCAGTGGTTGTGTTTGCTTTGTCCACATTTAGGTGGTGGTGAGTATAATGTTATGCTAACCTAATTCAGCAGAAACTGTGAATACCAAGATAAATAAAGTGCCAGAAATGTTTAATTCTTCCTAGCTTCCTACACCTTGGTAGCCAAAGGAGAGATTTAAGCACCTTTTTTTGCATTGTCGTCAATGTGTTTTACATGTTTTGCTTGCTTCCAATGCACTTTGGGTGCCTACCCTTTTATACGCAAACAATGCAACCTGTTGTTGTTGTTGTTGTTGCTATTATGTCCCATTCACAGACATTGTTAATGGTAACATTTGTGTTTTTACTACAATGCTTTATTGACCAATGGAGGAAAAGGTTGATGTTTGTGTTGTTTATAACATAGAGCTATGCGATCTAATAGACTTACATTACATTTCAGTTATTTTAAAAAACTCCTGAAACATAGCTGCTTTGAATTGCTCATGCTGGCACTAAAGTAACTGAAAGTCAACTACATTTTCCTAACACAAGCAAGACATACTATTGCCTTTCTCAAAGCCTAAAACACAATGGTGTAATTGGAATAATACTAGATGCAGTGAAGAAAAACATTACCATGTGTTTTTTTTTTTAAATGTCCAGTGACCGGCACTGCTGGTCAACCACTTTTGGCAAATGTTGGTGTCTTAACTTGACCACTTAAAACAGATCAACAGCCCAACCAGTCTCCCTAGTACATGGTGTATTCCTTTAAGAATGTCTGAGGTGAGGCCAATACATCTTCATGTCAAAAGCATTACGCTGACTGCCAGCCAAGTCAAAGCTGCTCCATTCAAGATAACACATGTCAAGAGAGGACTACAATATGATTCCCACATGTTTTCATGCAAGTCTCTGATATCATGTGCTATCCATATATACTCATTCAGAAATCTCTTTTATTATAATGTGTAGAGCATTGCTGTCCTATACCAGCTATGTCTCCAAAGGGTTATTTAGTAAGTTGAACAGTTATGCTTCATGATTCACAGACATATATTGGAACACTTACATTTAAAATATTCAAGGAAGTAACATAATAGTCCCACTCATTTCACCAGCGTCTGGCTTATGGTAATTTATTTAAATTTATTGCATAGAAACATGACTTTTTCATTTTCTTTAGAGACTTCGGAGGGTAGATAGAGTCCACATTGGTTTCAGGAGTCTTTTTTTATAGGCGTTATGAAATATGTAATGGGTAAAAATATGGAACAAATGTACTTTTTGTGTCATTAAAGTAAAGTTTTCACTTACACTAAATTTATGGGATAAGAAAGAAAATCCTCTGACCTTAATTGATCGCTTAAACTATTTAATAGGCAGATTCCTTTGAGAATTCCTTCCAAGCACTGGCTGTAAATCTCTCAAAGTTTATCATGGCTTGCTGCAGCGGCACGGAGAGAAGCTCAGGTGGCTTTTTTGCAAATCTAAAATACTTTTTATTATCTGGGCAAAGTCTAGCAAGCTTTCTTGTGTCTGTTGCTTGTTATTACTGAAAGCTGGTCTTTCTAAGTCAGTAAAACAAAGCTGTGTGTAGCTAATAAATACTTAAGAGTATTTATACAAAGTGTCTGTTTGCCTTAAGTGCACATTGGTACCAATATGATTGAAATGAAGTTTGCCAAAGAACCCGGTTATAGTAAACAGACAAAAACAGGCTGTGTTTGACAGCAATGTCTGTGTCTTGCACACAGTATATCAAGTATAAATAGTTGCAGGTTCAGATGCTATTCATATGGGAATCTTGTGCAACCTTTTTGGTAGATGATAGGCAAAAAAGGTTACAAATAGGTCAGAATTACACAGGAAGTTTTAAAGATGAGCTCTAATTTCACAGTTTCCCAACAGTTATGGACAAAGAGATGCTCAGTAGACCAAAATAAACAGCTCTGCACTGCTGTCTCTTGCTAATTTCTCTCAATTAAATCAACAGAAGAGTTACTGTGACACCAACCACATATGTCACCGTATAAAATCAGATTTCAAAGTTGCAAAGACAAATGTGGCTCTAAAAGTGTCACTTCTGCAACGTTTTGACAATCAGTAGACGACCTCAACATATTTCAGCTGACACTTTCAGATGAGGACAATTAGTCACCACCTGTACATCAACTTTTGTCAGCTAACTGTTGGAAATGACACTCAACCCATGCAAATGTTTATGCCATTGCATCACAGCATGAGAGATCAATCTTTAATAAGCATTCCCCTATTAAAACCTGAGTAACTAACAAAAACTTTAACCCAAACAATAGTCTTTGTTAAAGCTGCTTTGACATCTGGCAGCATTTAACAAGTTCTCATTATAAAAACCACAAGAGACTCACCTGGAAATTCCTCCAGAAGGGGTGAGAATAAACAGTACAAAACAGACTCCAAACAAAGTCCTTAAGTCTTCAGGGCAGGCTGGAAAGTCAGAGTTTTACAAGAAAAACAGGCATAAAAAGTATCCAGTTGATGTTTTAGTCCTTTGGTTGTTTGCTGAGTTGTAAAGCCACTGAGCGTCCCAAGGTCTGTGAGAGAGAGAGCAAGAGAGGGGATGGAGCGCCTTCTGTGTGTGTGTGTGTGTGTGTGTGTGTGTGTGTGTGTGTGTGTGTGTGCATTAGTTTGACCCTCTGTTGGTCCTGAAAGCATCTGGATTTCAGATTAACTTCTTTCCCTCTTTCGCGTCCCGTTCTGTAACTGTGCGGTCAGGAATGCTGCTTCTCCATCCTCTCCTACACCTACGCTCCTTCCTTCACCTCCTCCATTCATCTCCTCTCCCACTCTCTGCTTTAACTATCCCTCGCCCCCCCCCCCCCCTTGCTCTTGACTTCCATTTCACAGAAGTAATCCTGGTGGAAACATTATCACTATTCTTTCCTCTTCGCTGTTTTTCTCACTTTCTCACTCCTGTGTGTCTCTTTCTTTTTCGCCTCCTCTCTCTTATCTCTCCTTTCTTCCTCTTTCCCCTCCCTGCCTGTTTTTCTCTTCACACGCTCTCACCTTTCCAACCCTCCACCTCCCTCTTCCTCTCTTTTCTCCCTGTTGAGGTGCATTACAGCTTTTGAACACAGACAATTATAATAATCTGCCTATAGATATGGAGCCTGTGCCGGCAGCTACACACTCTGACACGTACTTTGCAAAAGTTGGCAGGCAGTCAGTATCATTCATGTGAGCTGCCTTGATAAAATTTACAGTGAATCCAATAGGATGGGAAGGTTTTAAAGGTCCAATTGCCTATTAAGCCCTGATGCTGTAAATAATACCTACAGTGTTGAAACACTAAGGAACCATACCTTGTCTGTGTTGACATAGTAATTTAAAGGACTGAAGACAGTTTTTGTCATGAACAAATGTAAAGTCGGGGCTTTTCAGAACAACACCGTTGGCATGCATTGGTTAAATACAAGTCATTTTGCATTTTGACTGTGTTATAGGTTTGATCTTGCAGCTAACATTTGGAAACACTTAAGTCGGTGACCTGCTCATTTGTTGCTGCAGTCAAACTCTAAACAAATCTATATGAATGGGTCTTTTGTAACAGAGCTCTTTTGTTAATGTACCCACTTTTATGTAGTTTACTTCAGTTAGAGAAGAAAGAGATGGAGCCTGTTCATGTGTGCTACACAAGCCAAAGCTTGTAAAACATGGAGCAAACGCCTGCTGGTAAATTGTTGGAGCAGCTGAAGTTGTTGTTCTGATTTCAATCCTTTTATTCCAAATACCGCCCCCCCCATATTGTAGCACAACTGTATACTTTATTGTATTACTTGAGGGAAACTCTCTTTTCCTCCTCTACTAAACCTTAGATAGATAGATAGATAGATAGATAGATTGATAGACAGATAAAATACATAAAAATGAAAGCAGAGTGATCTGAGGAAAAGAGAGGATGGTTGTTAGTTTCAGGGTGCAGTTTTTCATAACTATATTGACTCTTGGTTCTCATGCGACATGAACAATGGTCTCCTGGGTGAAACTCCTGAGTTTGTTTGACCCATCCACCTCCATTTGGGTGGGCATTTGATGAATTGGGAGTGAAACCGGTTTGCAATAAACAGACATCTGCATATTAATACAAATAAATGTGGCTAAATTATCATCAAATGATAGCTGATGGATGCTGACATTGCATTCCTGCCAATACACTCCACTTTTTTGACACTCCACATGCCCCTAAAATATGAATGGTAAATACTATTGCTACAAACAGAAACCAATATGCTTATAAAACCAAGATTTTAAACCATTGCTTACAGATTCTGCATACATTTGCAGGTGTCTGCAATAACTTCAGTTGATTCCATTAGTTTAACACCAGCCCTCTGCCAATACGATTTAACTGCATATGTTTTACTTTACTTACATGTTAGTGGTTTGTGCAAGTATTACCTATACTTTAAATTTTACGGTCTGTTTAAATCATTCAGTTTGTAATCTAATCTCCATGTTGGTGTTGAAAATAAATACTTTTCCAAAGAGGATCATGATCACCCATAAATAGAATTCCTTTCATTCATTCATTGTCAATAACCGCTTGTCCTCGCAAGGGTCGTGGAGGGGCTGGAGCCTATCCCAGCTGTCATCGTGCGGAAGGCGGGGTACACCCTGGACAGGTCGCCAGACTATTGCAGGGCCGACACATATAGACAGACAACCATACACGCTCACAGTCACACCAAAGGGCAATTTAGGGTCACTAATCAACCTGAGCTGCATGTCTTTGGACTGTGAGCCGGAGATCCTGGAGAGAACCCACACAGACACGGGGAGAACATGCACAGAAGGGCCCCCGCTAACGGACCAAACCCCGTTCCAACCCGGGATCAAACCAGGGTCCCTCTTGCTGTGAGGCAACAGTGCTAACCACGACGCCAGTGTGCCACCAAATAGAATCCCTTTTCTGCTTTTATATCACATTTTTGCAGTCATATTTGACTTTCAGTCCAAACATTGTTTACATGCATACTTTTTTCCCAATTTGATTGAAATCCATCTGATTGAAGATTTTGGGTCAACTGTTTACATGGGCTGTCCTGTAATAAAATCTGGTGTTTACATGTGCCGAGGCATGTAAATGGAGCAGCTGTGTGACGTGCGCAAAAATCAAGAAAATAGTAACTTGACTGGGCTGCCAATTCTCACATTGACCTGACACGTGAAAAATAAATAATGGATAACTGCTGACAGCAGCACAGTGCTTTCTCCCTCTCTTCTTGCGCACCTGAGCGAGTGAGTTACTATAGTTACAGGGCCGCTCAAGCCACTCATGTGTCTTCGGTTTGGGTTATCAAACCTATTCTAATTAGATTAGTAGGAACTATGTAAATATAGTGTGACAGGAGGTTAACACCAAAATATGTGTTTGTGTGTGTATGCTTTGTCAAAATGACACCACACATATTTATATATTTTTAATCTTAATATTTTATTCATCATGTATTGTTTGGCTCCAGGCCTTGGCATTGCTGCCCATGTCATTTTTTCAGTGATTTAAATAGTAGTTGACTCCTTCTACCCTTGATAGAAAAACAACTGAGCCAATCAGAATTTATACATCCTGTATATAGATAGCTTTGTAGATTATAGGAGTATGTCATCCTCTTGTGCCACATCCTCAGTGATATATAAATAAATAAAATGACACATAGATGATGTCAGACTGCATATTGCATCAAGATGTAAGTTTGACAGACTTGACAGGACAGAGAGGGCATTCATAACAAGAAAAGGCTCATTATATTAAGATGAAAAAAATGATGCATTTATATTGAATGACGTGCTTTTTCAGATACGTGCCAGATTCACTACATGAATTTGTTCATTCTTTTCTAATCCTCAGGTGTCTCACACAGGAGACAACTACACTTTTACATCTCTCAGCACTTTCTCTCTGCATTTTTCCGGTATCCAATGCCATTGTACACACACACACACACACACACACACACACACATTAATACACATCTCAGTCATCAGCTTATCATAGTGATGATGGTGCTTGGTGCCAGTTCCATGGGCCAAATCTCACTGGCATTCTAATAAACCCCTACATACACACACACACACACACACACACACACACACACACACAAATGACAAATTACAGTACATTCACAAATACAAATGGCTCGTTGTAAGCAATGACAGACTTTGCGTCCTGTTTTGACAGGCTTCTTTTCTCCCTTTTTGTAGTGTTATTTTGATGTGTGGGAGCATGTTTGTGCACCTGAACATTTCTACAGCTCTTCCATGTTAGAGATACGAATCTCCTTTTCTCTTTCTGGCTTCTGTGCCACCGGTAGAACGATGAGTAGAACAATAAACCCACCCTGAGCAAACTGGTTTATCACTAAACAGGTCAGACATTTTACTGAATAGATTAGATTGATGAATTCTGAGAAGAAAAGATGAAACGCAAACCTTTGACACTCCCACCCACTCAGAGCTTTGTCAGATTGTCCCTCTTAGTACATTGAATTACTATCTTGGAAGCCATCAGATGTCCATTGGAGGCAATGGCCAAAATTTCAGGAGATCTGTGTAGCTAGCAGATATCCAGGCCAACACTTCCTGTATGTACACTTCTTTTGATTAATCTCTATATACAGATATTTGCATTTGAATGCAAATAAATTTAAAAAGCTAATAAAAAGCTGAATGGTTGTCAGATGATAGTTGATGGGTTGCAGTTGGCCAATGCATTTTGCCATCTCCAAACAGACTATTAAAAGCTTGTTTAAACATGATTAGTCAATACTACAATACTACAAACTAAAAACAGGATGCTTCAGACACCAAAATCTTGTCGTGTTGCCTACAGATTCTGCACATGTCTGCAGATACCTGTTTATAGAGATTAGTGGGTTAGGGTTGAGGATGGGCAGAGGGTGCAGCAAGACTTATCTTATCATTGATCATTTATTGTACATCAGCCCTCTTTGAATTGGACTTGTATTACCTGGTGACCATTGGTAATTTGTAATACATACATTATTTATCTGGATATTTGTGTGAGTAAGTTAAATTCACCACTGAAAAAAGAGAAAAAAATGATTAAGCCTTGCCTTCATTTTTGTTTTATCATTAAAGTAAATGTTATTTAAACTGGCTGTGGAGGTAGTCAAAGAGGATTTTGCCCACACTAACTTGAACTTTGTGTATTTTCATCCTCAGCTAAAAGTTCAGGGCACAGTTAGGCTTTATTATTCTGTCTTAACCTGTCTGTGATGTAGGCGTATGCAGTCCTTCCTTTTGAAATATCCTACGGTTGGTCTCAAATTCTCTTAATCTCACAACCTCTGCAGTTGTTTATCATACAGTCTTTCTAATCTCTCCAGCTCCATATTTCTATAATCTGTCCGTTCTCTCTCTTTGTTTCTCTAACCTATATTTTAGTCCTGTAGGCTGAAAAGCAGATTTCAAAGCATATCCCCTTTGAAAGGAGCTCTTTCATTTATTTGGAGTGGCTTTAGTGCAAGAGAGGCTCCATTCCAAATATTAGCAGTGGATTAGACACTTGTTGACTGTAGCTCAACTGATTTCTTGATTCAACTGGTGCTCTGCGCAACTCCCACCTCTCACCCTAAATCTGTGATGTTTGTTAACTTACTCTGCCTCTCTTATGGAAAGCAGAAACAGCCTTAAAAAATAGACATAGAAATCGGTTACAGATGACATGTGTGCAACCAGTTACATGAACAAAAATGTGAGGAAAAAGTGTTCCAGGTTTCATTGTGCCATATTCTACAGAGAATTCAGAATATTGACAAAAATAAATGCCGCAGTCCAAATACCCAAACAAATCTCTCGCCAAATAATAGGAAGCCCCAAAGCCAGACCTGATGACAAATACAGAGTAACAGTCTAAGTAAAGCAGACTTCCTTTGCACACAGCACATCATCTAAATGCCTGGCTTTTTTCTACATTCCAGCTCTGAGATTGGTCGATAACCATTACAGAGAGAATGAAAGCCAGAGTTTGCATGGCTTTAGTCTCACACACAGACCTCTCCAAAATCACAAAACACCTTTCTTGTTTGCCTCTTTCGTTGTGTTCTTGTTTTACAAGTATCTCCAAATTAAAGTTGGTGTGGGTAGTTTCATTTTGGCAACATTGGGCAAAAATCCCATAACTAACTTCTGTGCCTTCTCTTAGCTCTGTTTTCAGGCTTCAGAAAATCTAGCCCATATGAGACTCAAGCCAGTCATAGATCATTTCAGAAAGCGGGTGTTCTTACGGGCTGTTCTACAAGTACAGATGTGCGTGCATGTACCTTTGGTAAAAAAGTAATTCAGTGTCTGAGAATCCTGCAAGAACAGTTGCTATTCCAGCACTGGCAACAACTGGCTACACTGAAAAGCAACCCAAAAAAGGAAGAGGGATTTAAGGCGCATTTCCACTACAAGGTACTCTACTGTATTCTACTCACCGTTTTTGGGTTTCCATTAGGAAAAAGTACCTGGTACCTTGTACCTGGTACCACCTTTTTGGTACCTGCTCTCCTGGGATTCCAAAGAAAGCCGACGGGGTACTATGAGGTACTAAAAGATGACGTGGACACACTGCAGACCACTGACTGTTCAGACAGAATTGTCACTGCGTCATTGCATCATCAATGTGCGGTGTCGCTCGAGAAGGTGCAAATGTTTCTCACCTTGCTGGCCAACGTGCGTATCAAGCAAGTGCAAGTCTGTGCATATGTGTGTGTTGCATTGAAAATGACGTCACAGCAGTTTTGCCCTGCATCGCTATAATGACCAGCTACACTAAAGCAGTATTATCTTCTCATGAAAACGACCCCCAAAAAAGTACCCAGTACCAAAAGCAAGTAGAGTAGAGTAGAGCTAATCTAACAGTGTTTGACAGTAAATGAAACAGAATGGGTCAATATCAGCAAAACGTTTCAAACATGGAGAAAAATGTTGCTAATAGTTTAGCGCTCTGCTAACTGGAGCCAAAGGCTAATGGCTGCAGCTTCAAGCTCATGTTAATGTAGTTAACATTAGCTAAAACATCTAATCACAATTTTTCTGCCTTACTCCCAGATGCTACAGACCACCTTGCCTGGAGGAGAGCAGGCAGCAGCTCTGGAGATGGAATCCCTTTCAGCAGTCGCAACAACCTGAATCCAGACGGTGCAAACCCCAGCTCCGGGGGACCACACAAATCCCAGCCAGATCAGCAAACTTTCTGTTGCCGCCTTAACACAGGTTAGACCCAGTGCTTTGGCTGTTTTTGAATTTTAAAACTTTTAGAACATAATGATTTCAGTAAGGGTTATCACAGGCTATTGCTTTGTTTGTACTTGAAAGTTGAGGTACTTTAACAAAATAATCCACTGATTTATCTGATCTGCCTTTTTCACAATGTAAGTCTAAAAACCTTTTTTGGGCCCAGTGGCATCATGTGATGAACCCAGAAGTTGCAATTACATCGTTTGGCCACTATGTCCGCTGTTCCTGTATCCAGCTCTCTGTAGACATCCATGAGGACAAAATGATGGACCTCCATTTCTGCATTGGAAAGCTACTTCACCAGCACTTACTGATGCCCACATTGTTAACACAGGAACCCATGCAGATAAGTTGGTGATATCTGGACACACAAATCAGGTCTCATCACTCACAAATAACACTGCATTGTGTTTCGAAGAATTTCTGACATAGCTGCAACCTTGTGGTACCTCGTCTTTCAGCTACCACTGAGGATGTGTCAGTCCATAGATTACAGAGTGATACATGGCTGCGTGATTGTGCTCTCAGGGGTTTCCTCTTCTTGGTATTTCTTAAATTCATTCTCCTCCCAGTAGGTTCACTGGATCATCTAGTCCAGCTGTGTTGATTTGTCAGCAGTGAGACAGAAGGACCTGAAGCACCTGTATGTCTCTAAACTATTTCTCTCCAGCTCTTGTCACGCACTCTCTGTCTTCTCTCCTTGGCAGAGCCAAGATTCCATCAACCGATGGACCATAAAACACTAATGCTCAACATTCTCACTATATTATGTTCCCACAAGCACAAGTTTCTGCTTTTTAAGAAAACAAACCTACATTTTTAAAAGATGACTCTTAAAAGGTCTCATCCTCTATGACATCAAACATAAAATGCATCTTAATGTCAAAATACAGTGATGAACAAATGCATAAGTGTGTGTTTCCTCCAGGCAGGTAAAACTCATTACAGAACAATTGCCAAAATGTCATTTTTTTACAATGTCCTCTTTCACTGTGACAGATCTGCAGGAGCCTCACTTATTTTATTTTCCTGGCCACCACTTGATACTGAAAAAAACTTTCACTTAAACCACCTGAATGTAAATACAGTGGTTGGTATGATTTCCTACAAAAATGCATATATGACAGTTTGTATGATGGCCTGCAAATTAGCGAGCCCCAAATGACCTAAAGTCCTTAACGAAAAGTTACATAATTACAAATTTGTAAGTTATAGAAAAGAAACATGGTGAGGACATACCTTCAGAGGACACAAAAGTCACAGAGTTTTGAACACTGGTCTCGGGGGGGTTACTACAGTCAGTACACTGGTCACATGAGAGCAGCCTTCCAAACTCCATGAGAAATGTACAAATATAGGAGCATTACTTTTCATAGGAAAATATACAAACGGTGCATGAGAACTGCCTGATTAACAACATTTCCTACCCTTTCTGGTTGAAAACTTTAAGTTAAAAAGCCAATAAGTGGTGCAGATGTCTACTTTTTGCTCAGTCCACTTGAATCACAATATGCTAAAATGGGATTTTTACCCAATTAATCTGCTTACCCCATCTTTAACTAGACCAGAGCACATTTAAACTTTCATGTTCATCTAAGAAATGTACGAAAAGAACAGCTCTCAGTCCCTGACAATATCTTAAGCTCATCTCACACTGTCAGTTCCTGCCACTGTCCAATGGCAGTCAATGACAGTTGAATGTTGTTATGACACAGTAGAAAGCTCCCAATGAAGCTAGTATGTAGATCCTGAGTTAAGATTAAGAACTAATGTTGTTGTTTTGAAATTGGCCTGCTGAAGTGGCCTGCTGTTAGTTGGTCCTATGAAACTAATGTCATCATTTACTAATATAAGACTGAAACTGAAATACTTCTGTAAAGAGCACAGACATGAAAATCAAGTTATGGCCAAACAAGTGCTGGAGCAGGCACCAGGGAATTACATGAGTCAGCTGTAAAATTAATCCACCTGTGTGCCTAAAGACAACTTTATAATTGGATCTCTCTCTGATCTCTCGAAGATTAAAACCTTTTAGATATTTGCCTACAAAATCACGTTGCTGTTTCAGAGAAACGACCAAAAGAAGCATGTAAATAAAGAGTCCAATTATCATGATTAGATAGTGATGACACAAAGCATTTAGCATTTACTGAGGGATATTACTATTCCCCACAGAGTTTACTGTACATCCATCAGGTTCTCTTTGATCAATATCTATTAGCTGACATTTCTTCAGCATACCTGTTGCATCTTGTAGAGCAAGGCTCCATCTGAGGAGAACTCATATGTGGAGACGAACAGCTTGTTTGAATGCTGATTAAGTATCATGAAATGTGGGCATAATTATATCAGTTCACAAGCAATTAGACAAGGCAAGGTCTATGTTTTTTTGTCTTAAAAATCAACTGACAGCCAAGTTTCTCTGGAGTTGGGAACACTTCCAAACAACTCTGAGCCCTGCTTGCTTAGACAGGTTTCTCTTTGGTTCATGAAGCTCAATGTTACTCATGCCCATGGTATTCCTCAAAGTCTTAGCAGTTTGTTTGAATAGATTATCTTCAGCCAATTTAATTCCACCCTAGGATCACGTAAAAGCCTATTTTAGAGCTCAGGGTCTTAGGTGCACACTGCTGTTTCTAAAGTTGGGGGTCCAAACTACTTCTTGGTACTTAGGCTTGGTCTTTGCTGTCTGCTATACAAAAGTCCATGATTTGTCAGTTCACATTCACAGTGAACTCCATTAGACAAAACCTGACATGTATACAGGACAAATGTACAGCTTCTCTTTCAACCTCTCCTGATTTTATTGCATAAGACACAGCAAAGCTTTAATCTTAGCCTGCCTGTCAAACTTAATAGTTCCTCTGCGATGCTACAGGCAACGCAGTAGACTATTTTTTTGGGTTTATGGTCAGAATATTAAAAAATCATTAGAATAGAGCAAGAGAAGCATTTGCATATCACAAAATACAGAATGAAGAAACAGACAGATGGACTCTCACACACATCTAGAAACAATAAGAAAGATGTGGAGATTAATATCACAGATCTTAATTAGCGGGAACTCTCTGTAATATGGACAGTTCATCAGAACTTCCAGCCAATCACCCCTCCATCAATCCACTTTATTAAACAGCTCTAAATCATTTCTGTCTTGCTCTACATCTCAAACTAAGCCAGATGACTTCATATGCAGCCACACAGCTGTAAAACACCCGTCTGTAATGTGATGTTTTTTGGCACCCCTGTATACATCTGTAATGTGATGTTTTTTTGGAATTTGTTTGCATGGCAACTGTTGTCAGGATTTCACAGCTCATCTGTCAATCCGTAAATACATAAAAAAAAGTGTGTTGTACTGTTACAGTACGATGTAGGTTTTTATTGCCTGTATCCACTCAATGATTTATAACGGGATGGCTGGTAGTGTTCATTATACTGGGTCAGCAGCTGATAATGTACAACGTTTAGTTTTTTTTCTCTTTTTCTGTTTTTTGTTTCATAGCTGGTCTACCACATTGATCCAATCATTGGATGGATTGCCACAAAATTTTTTGCAGATTTTCATATCCTGCTCAGGATGAATTGTCAGAGCTTTGATCCACTCATTTTCAGCCAGCACCAACCACTATATGGTCAAAATTTTAACTACCCAAATACTTTGGTAAATGACTAAATACGCACCAAAGTAGTGACAGTCTTAGTTGCTCTTTGTGTTTAGTGCTAATTAGTAGATCTTAGTATGTTTGTTTAAACAGATACTAAATAAATCTGTTCACAAAGGACTTTTGTTATTCAGGAAAGAACGACCAGGCACTGGATCTGTGGAATAGAAAATATTGAAATAAGACTGACAGCAACTCCTGACATACAGACAGTGAGTGGTGGATCTCTGGTGGATGGAGTGCAGATATACTACAAGTGACAATGACATTCAGCAAGTCTATTGAGTCCCAAGCAAGCCTTAGCAACAGCTTGATATTGCTCTTCAAAAAGGTTAGAGGTGTGCAAGGCTTTGCCAAAATAGAGGCCAAGCATTTTTTCAAACAAGTAACGCAGTTATTTTGTCTGTCAAACCAATGCACAGAGCAGGTTAAAATACTGACACTAGGAAACACTGAAACAGTCTGATGTTTGCTTGTTTGCAGTTGCCCAGTTATGAAGAATTGTGATGCTGTGTCCAAATGTGAAGCAAGCGTTTTGCATGGCAAGAGATCTAGTAGCTGAGATTTTCCTGATGTTACTGAGAATCAGAAATGGAGGGCAAACTAATTGTTGCTGTCCATGGGGCATCCTGGGGCCTCTCTCCTCTGAGTGATTAAAGTCAGTCTTTCATTGTGGAAGGTAAACGAATAAAGCAGTAATGTGCTGCTATGACAGTCTGAAAAATAATAGAGTGTTGCCATCTTGGTTCACACTGGTTCAGAGCATGGAGCCTCCATGTTCACCATGATTCCAGCTATTGGTTGTACTTTACTGCAAACTAATTTAGCCGTTAGCTGCCTCCTAAAATTTGCTAGCACAGCTGAACAGCTAATAAAGGTGACAATTCGCCAGTTGTGAAATATCCCCAAAAAAACCTCCAGCAGCTATTTTTGCTTGAGTAATGCATGTTCATTGTGAACACACTTGGGTATGGTCACACAAAAGCAAATGCAGGCAAGTGACAATTGCTTTCCCAAACAATATTCATAGTGAATGTAGGCAGGGTCAGGATTTACACAAAAAGCTAGCGTAATGTAAGCTAACTTGCGAAATCCTTACAACAGGTAAGATTTTGTCTGGACCATTGTTGGCTGATATACTGATTTTTATCTGTGGAGTCACTCTACTTCTGTTAACAGAATTTTTTATGGACTATGTAAATTGAATTTGTGTTGTTTTAGAGCGAATTTGCAATATTATAGATTACTGTTTTAAATGAAAGCCTGTGTCCTCTAGATTCTTTGTGCAGCAGTATTGTTAATGGTGCACATGAGCACTGCAAGCTGTAAAATCTTGAGTTTTGAAGTTATAGTATGTTTTGACGCCATAAATGTGTTTCCATGTGATGGTAGTGAATGTAAGTTGCTACGCATTAAATGGCGTAAGCATGAGGTGGACAGCATGGGAATAACAATAATCCATTCAACTGTAAAAGGAGCTTGGCATATTTACAGTATGGCCGTATGGAGTTGGTTAACATTTGGAGAAGACTCATTATGAATTCTGTGAGGAGAATAGACAACAAAAGATGATCTCCAGCTCACATGATAGTCATTAATCATATTCCTCAGTGTATCTTTATAAGCCCTGAAGGAGATGGATGGTCTGTTCTATTCTTAACTTTTTATATCAATTTCACTGCAACAAACAGTATCTGAATGTGACGGAGCTGTGTAATCAAGCTTTAATGTCAATCTCCTCAGTTTGTATACAGATGCACACCAGACAGACCTCCTTTGGTCCGACAGCTCGCTTAGTCACAAAAGAATCAACAGATTAATACAAAATGAAAACATCATTAAATGCTATCCTATACAAAGCTGAAAATGAGCTCCACTTTAAAGGACTACAACAGTATAATGCTGCTTTTGTATAAATGCATATAATACTTAAAGTAAATTTTTTCTGTTTATACTTACATATTTTTTTACCTTATTAAATGCAGAGTGCAGACTATTTTTTTTCAAGTAAAAGATCTGAATCCTTCCTCCGTGTCTGTCTGTTGCACTGCATCCTAAAATATGTGATATTTATTTTTTAAGACATTGGACAGCGATCTTCTCTTGATGTCATCTGTGCTCACATATGGCGTGATTCTCCACATCTGTCATGCAGCAGGTGAGGTCATGGATGATGAGGATCCCTGGGGACGAGACTCAGGCTTCTGTGCTGCTCCCCTACTGCAGCCAAATGATGTCAGTGGAACATATTGGAGCAATGCATAAGCCCTGCAGGGATTTGAGTACCTGTATACCTGCAGTATTGCATGATTATATGTTATTTCAACATGTACTCTGTGTTAACATAGAATCACTGAAGCTCAAATTTGTATTATTATTACTTGTCACTCAATTATGTGTAGATTATCATGTGGTCTTTGGCTGAGAGAGTGAACACTAACAATCTTAATAAATGTTAACTTGCCTACTAGAAAAGCCAGCCAAGAAGCACAAGTGGCACTTTGTTACCATTCCCCCCTCAGAACAGGACCAATCGGGACACTGGGGGTCTCCATAACACTTGTTGAAGGGAACACATCAAGTGACCTTCAACATCACAGTGTTTACGGATGCATCCCTGTTGCGGTGGGGAGGGACCTACTTGTTGAAGGGCGAAATTCTTCCTAGACAGGTGGAGGCTTCACCCTAAAGTGGTGCAGCAGTTTTACATTGTTGGGTTGGGATTTTGGTGTTCATCTAGATCTGGAACACCCACTGCTTGTTATGGTTCTCCCTTATGCCGCAATATGATGCCGAGTGGCTTTGTAGGTGGTTCTCCAAAGCCTACAGGCAGGGTTGCATAGACCCTCCTTCTGAGGTCCACGCGCACTTTACATGTGGTGTGGCAGTGTCTGTGGCCTTGTTCAGCAGTGTGTTGAGGACATATGTATCTTGTATCTTGCCCTGTCCATTTATACAGTTATATTTCTTGGATATGTTGGGCTCCTTTTGACGGTCTGTGCTCACTGAAACGACACAGGATTGTTGAAAAGGGTTGGGTGTATGTCAGCTGCTCTGCACCTGACTCCCCTCTGGGCTTGATACACCTACATGTTCCTGTGCTCCTTGATGACCAAGGAAATGTGGTGTGCAGGGTATCTATTACTTGTCTTTTAAACCATGCAAGGTTAGACCATGGCTCTGCAAGATTCATTGCATACTTTCTGGGTTGGCCTGCATAATGAAGAAGAAGGCAAACTGTGGCATCTGTCCTTTAGCCAGTCAGGATCAGTATGGGTTTATCGATGTTATGTCGCGACAGGGCGTTCATTCATTGGGCTTCACCCAATTTTCCCATATGATCCTGTAGAGGGCGGAGCCTATGTGAGATAGAACAAAATTTGCAATATTGTGATCTTAGTTCTATTAGCGCAAGCACAGCCCTGTAGCCGGGGCCCCTGCCTTGCTTCTACAACCACTCCTGGAAGATGGTGTAGGATGGGGGACAACCTTATAAACTGTGGGTTCCACACGTATTCAGATAGGCACGTTGGCCAGCTATGTAAATGCAAATTTCAGTGGGTGATTGAGTGCTTGTGATTGGAGGGAAATATGATTTCAATAGAGGGCTCCGCCTGTGCTAATAGAGCAAGGGTTACAATATTGTAACTTTTATTGTATATCATTTGATCTTGCACCATATCTTTAACAGTTCACTCAATATTTTGAATATTTATGCATTGTGTGTGTGTGTGTGTGTGTGTGCGTGTGCGTGCGTGTGTCACTTTTGAAATGTTTGTATGTGTGTGTCATCAATACACCTTTCACCTCTGTATTTTGTATACATCTCTATGGCAATGACTTACAGGAATGAGTTAATGAGGGCACTTGTCCGTGTGTGTGAGTGTGAAAGAGAGTTAGTGTGTGTTTCAACAAACAGGCAGAGACAGATGCTTGACAGAGCAGATTTGGACCCCGGGGCCAAAACAAGCCATCTAAGGATGAAGCCCACACACAGACGCACAAGTGCATCCACACTCACACACGCACATACACACATCCACACCCACACACACATACGTTTCGATGCAAATGTAGACCATAACAGGCCTCTTGCGGTGTATAAATTTGCTACATTATTATTTAAATTTGAAATTGGCAAGACAAAGTTCGTGAGACTCAACAGGATGGATAATTAGTTAGAATATTCAGTAAAACTCGCTATGGATTTGTCATTGCAAAGTCTATTCAATACAAAGATATGGAAAAAAAATAAATAAAAAAAAATAATGGATCAACAAGTAAAAACCTTCATTCCACCACTCAGTGTACATTCTTTGCTGTAGGGCCAAGAGGACCATCATGCCTGGAAGGAGGAATGCCTAAAAAATGTAGACATATTTCTTGGCCTGACTTTATTTTTCACAAGGAATTGGATGAAAAAAAAATCCCCCCCAAATCCAAATAAAATCAGTTTATTTATGATGATTGTGATTATGATTATTATAAATTTAGACTTTGTTTATTGGGGTCTTTTAGCAATAAGAAACAAAAAATGTGTCCAGAGGGGCATAAAACCCAGGTACTACTTGATATAAATGCATCTGCTTCTCAACATACTTTTTTTGGGAGAAAATTTGTAATACATAAACAAATAAAAGGAGCTGTAACCTGAGCTTGAAGGGATGGTTCAGTTTTTTGTAGTGGGGTTGTATGAGGTACCTAACCATAGTCAGTGTATTACATACAGTAGATGTCATTCAGCATGCACGCCTCCAGTTTGAAAAAGCAGGCTGGCGTATGACACAGAAGCTAAGCAATGTACTGGTGTGGATGGGGTCAGCAACACAATGTATTTTAGCCACCTAAGAAAAGATCCCACCTAAAAATAAACAATATGTTTAAGTGTACCCAATATTGAGAGTATTTTCAGTGCTTCCTTTTCTATCTAGACTCGACTACGACGAGGAAGCTGCTAACAAATCCAGTTCCACATCTATGCTCTTGTCAAAGCCTCCAAACTCCACTGACAGAAACAGTCATTTTAGCGTGCTGAACACAGGAGCTGCTCGTCTATGGCTGCTTTGATCAGTTAGTTTATGTAATTTTGTGACTTTGGTGAATCCCGATTAACCCTTTTAAACACCAAAGTCACACCACTCCACTTCAAAAAATGTGAACTGTCCCTTTAGAAATCCATTTTTTATGATAGAAATAGTAACTCAAGGTCAGTTTTCTTGGTTTATAGAGCTCTCTGCGACATTTTGTGGCGAAAAGTCAAAGACAAAGCAAAACTGATAAACAAAACTCAACCGTGTTATTAGTTTTAATATGAGGTTTCTTAGTTTTGGTGTATACCGGGTGCAAAAGAATGTATCCCAATCCCGATGGCTACAGAAGAAAAACAGAACATATTAAGCATAAATAGACTGAGGGAAATTCCAGGTTCAAATCTGTTCTCATACACACACATACGCACACACACACACACACACACACACACACACTAACACAGTCCGTGCCTAAACCTCACCTGCTGAACCTAGTGTAACCTGTAACATTAGGAATACATAATACATAAACCATTCAATCCAGGTAGGCGCTGCCATTTAGCTGCAGGCAGAGAAACAAACCAGCAGGAGGGAGAAAGTCAAATGTACATCACCAAACATTCCAACGCAAAACAGCCGACAAGCCAACACACATTCTGTAGAGCGAAGGCGAGGCAGTGTTGCTCTGTGAACCAGTATTTATGCCAGCCTCTCCATCAAACTCTGCAAAAGTCATGATGACTAAATGTCTCTCTCTCTCTCACACACACACACATATGTTCCCATGTTCACAGTGATTTCAGAGAGCAGCCAACTTTAGTGTCCATGGAGTCAGAGATTTGATAAAATATATTTTATCTTATTTTGATATCATAAGTATTAAATTTAATTCACATAACTATTTTATTATGTCTTCTAGTCTGTGAATGGATGAACATATATGCTATTTTAGTATTTACTACCAAAACAGGAGAGTTTCACATCATCAGTATGTGGTGTCATATAGTAGGAGTGGTCTATATGGATAAAATACTCTCTCACAGTATATGCAGTTTCAGGCTGTTCTCATACACTGTTCATACGTATATCTATGAAAAGTAACACACTATAACGCCTATAGTCGGAAAGTCTGAGATCATGTAACTAATGTGCTGACGGGAGCAAAGAAAGAAGCAGTATAGAGAACAAAAGTCTGTGTAAGGAGGCAGCTTGGTGGTGGATGGGTCAAACAGACACTGGACTTCACTTGGTTTCACACAGGACACAAACACAGGTCTCCTTAGGGAGAGTCCTGTGTGAAACCAAGTGAAGTCTGACATATTTTAAGCTTTGTAATCTCCATGTTTCTTTTCCTAAACCTAACCTATGGCACTTAATGTTAAATATGAATGTGACAATGCAATCGTTGGCCACAAATTGGTTAGATATCATACGAATTGCTGTATGTGCATTTTTTTTTATTTTTTTAGGATATCATACAAACTGTATGCTATGCTAAATTGATTAGCCACTCAACAGAAAATTAATGAACAACAATGGTGATAACTGATCTTTTTTTTAAGTTATTAATCATGCAACAATGCCAAACATTTGCTGGTCACATTTTCTTAAATATATGGGGACATTTATTGTTTTTAAATAATTGTTGGGGGTTTTAAAATGTTGTTTGGCAAAATAAGAGGTTCTAATACATCACCTTGGTCAAGGATAATTATGGTTCTATTTTCTAGACTAAAGATGGATGGTTTAAATGAAAATAACTCAGAAATTTATAGATAATAGTAATAATCATCATAATATAATCACCCACTCCACCTGTTATTGGATCATGTAATTGCAGGACTTGCTGGTAGTAGTATTTAAAGGGGTGTACCAGTAAATCACTCTGAAATTCTCTCAAGGGCTGAGCTGTCACACACAGACGTTTACACACATGCATTTATGCGGCAGTGACGCTGCAGCGGACATGACCCCGGCTACGTAAGGTTGTGCTGGTAGACCTCCCGGGCACATCTGCTCTTACCATCTCACACACACCACGCACACACACACATATAGATTTTACTCTTTACAGTGGAAAGAAGGAGGGAGGGAAAGGGTGGAGGAAAACTGACAGACAGAGAGGAGACAGATGCAAAGAAGGAGATAAAGGAAATGAAGAAGACATTTCAGTTGGACCATCTTTGAAAATCATTAAACCCCCTTGGTGAAAAAAAGAAACTAGAGTAAATGTGTGTTTGTTTTCACTGGCTTTATGTATTAAGTCCTGTCGATGTAGGGTAACAAATCTGCTTTGGTGGTAGAAAGAAAGGTGCAGCAGGAGTTATAGCAGTGTTAAGTTTGGTTTCTCTCATTGTATGATCTGGAAAATCTCCACCAACCTCTAGTTTTTTAATGGACAGGTGTTCATAAACAAACACAGCAACACGCAGGCAGTTCTTTTTTTAAATTCCTGCAGAGACGTGTTACCTGACATTACTGAATGCTGTCAAAATCAACTGATTAATACAATAATCCTTTGATAATAGCTCAAAGGTAAATATGATCCGCATTTAAATCCGTGGCTGGACCCTGCCAACATGAATCACATTCTTTGCCCGCGCTGTGTTTTTAACTGCTGTCAATCACACAGGAACACATGCAATTTGTTTTTCTAACATTTGGATACCAGTGAAAAGATTAAGTCCAAACTTAAACCCAATTTGGACTATTATGTGTGTCTCAGCAGCTTGAAGGTGTTAAGAAAAACTCAGGTGCTGAGACCGTTTAGTTTTTTCTTTTGTGAATTTTTACCATAATCCGCTCATATCTTTTTTAAGCAAATAAAAAAAAAAAAAAAAACGCCATGTGTAGAAAATAACTTGTTTAACCTTTTGAAACCTGGGTCATCAGTTTTCTTGTGCTGTAATCAGACACATTTTAAAAGCATTTAAACCTTTGAAACGTGAGCAAATTGGTTTGATTGTTTATTTCAAAAACATGGGAATAATGGCAATAAACAATTGGCAGGAATAAGGTGACAAGAAAATCATAAGAAAAAAAATAGCTGAAAGAGAATGAGAGAGAAAAAGAGGGACAGAGAATCACTGGAAAATTATCCAGAAAAAGGAAAAAAACAAAAACAAAACTGCTTTCATAGTTATTGAAATAATATTGAAAAAATGTGATACACAAAAGGAAGTTAGAGATTTATTCATATTATCATATTTTAATACTTTTTAATGATTTTTTGTTTATTTGTTTTGTGTTTTTTGTAAACAACTTTTCTGATTTGTGCTAATTTTCAGGTAAATTCAGTTTTTATCGTTTTTTTTTTATTTGTTCATTTTTGGGTCATTTCTTAAGTTGTTCTTTGCCCTCTTTCCAAGCCAATTAAGACAATTTTCCCCAGTTTCAAAGGGTTAAATGAATAAAAAATACAATAATGGGAGTGTCATTCACAGCTTTAGTAGTTTCCTTCTAATTATTGTTTCCTTGATATGTTACAGCACATGATTCCAGCTTTTATGGCATGTTTATGGCATACAACACACACACATTCACATCATTTGCCTTTTTAATGAAGGTATTACTTCATATAATATAATATAAATGTTAATTTACATTCAAATGTAAATGTACATTTATATTATACTTAAGTGTTTAGATATATTTATTTTACATTAGTACTTATGTTTAAATTGTACTGATATATTCTACACTTTCCTACTTCTTTTAAGACTTTAGAATGGGAGCATCTGTAACCAAAGGCATTTTCCCCTCGGGGATCAATTAAGTGTTTCTGATTCTGATTCTGATTCTGATATATTTGTGTGTTCATGGTAAAATCAGTATGGCAACGGCAATGGCAATGTTTTTAAATGTTAATAGTGCTTCACAACAGGAATATCAATGGGATATTTCATGCACATGGGGACAAAAAGATATGGTAAGGTGTTATCCTACGGAGTGACACTTTTTGTGGCTATTTTAATTGAGTGTTTTGTGCTTTCTCCACTAAACTAAACTAAACTGAACAGAGAGAACCTCTTAAGGACAATAGAGTGTCTTAAAGTGTCTGTTATAACAGTTTATTGACTATTTATTGTGAAAATGTGACATTATTCATTCATTCCTCCTCCTCCTCCCTCGCTCCCTTCTCGCCCTCGCCGTCATTTCTGTCCCTGTCTGATGACGTAGGGAAGTCGGTGTTTACAATGGCGGCTGTCTGCTAATTGAAAGAAAAAATGTGTGTTTTATAGCCGAGGAACACTCACCACTTAGCGAAGAAAGGCACAAGATATTTTTTCAGGATGACCAACAGAACATCTTACTTTTATGACCCAGACGTGGGCAACTTTCATTATGGTGAGTTTGGTTATCGTCGTGAACGGGCCTACAAAGGGGAATGATGCTAACGCAAGCTAGCTACATGCTAACGACTTGAGAGCTGCAATTTACATCATTTTTTAGCATTTCACGCGCTCTCCGTGCATTTAGAGGTCCGTTATGCAGGTTTTCACCTTTGCACACATTCATAATTATCGCTACGTTTTGTACAAATTCCGAAGCACCTGGCGAGCTTTGCTAGTGTTAGCTAACGTCCGGCTGCAACTAACCGGTGCTGTCTTTAATTAAAATGTCCCATCATGTGTCGCTCTGTGCTCGGTCTGTGGCTGATATTTAGTTCCTACGCTCAGTTTAATGTCTTAAAATGATCTGTTTGTAGTAAACTGGAGATTGACGTACAAGGATCGCTGTATTAAGTTAGCTACGTTAACTTACATCGCAGCCCGTCATTGTGTGTAATGCCTTTTTTCAATAATTCTGTTTGTTATAATTGTAACTAATACAACCATGCCCTTCTGTCAAAAGTGATTAACCTTGTGAGTAACCATGAGAATCTGCTCAGTGTGGTTATGAATTTGAGATGACTTATTTCAGTATTGGGCACCAGGGAAGTCATTCTAATACGAATGAATGAATAAATGAGAATGAATGAGTAAATGAAACATTTATTGCCCCAAGGGGGTTTGGGGAATAATAAGCTTTAAATGCTGCATTATAGAAATATAATGGAAATATCTTGCCTGGAAAGTCATGAAATTTTGTTCCACATGATGAAAATGTTATTGGCCATGGATAACTCAAAAGACACGCTATACAGCCCTGAAGAGATGTAAGATGACCACAAGACAATATAAAATTACCACAAAGAGATGCAAAACCACTACAACAAATTTAAGACATCCCCGGAGAAACACAAAACAAACAATAATAGATACATAACAACCCCCGAGAGACACAAAATTACTAATAAGAGATGCAAAACAACTATTAAGACATGCTAAACAACCAATAAGAGATGCAAAGTGACTCTGAAGATGTCCAAAACAACCACAATTATATCCAAACTACCATAAATAGATGCAATGAATGACAAAGAGATGCAGAATGAATGCAGAGAAATGCAAAACAACCCAAAATAGAAATAAAATTATCTATAAGACATACAAAATGACCCAAAAAATGCTAAATAACCCTAAAGATATGCAAAATGACAACAAAGACATGCAAAAAAAGACACAAAATTACTCAAAAGATGTGCAAAACAACCAGAAAGATCTGCAAACGACCACAAAGAGATGCAAAATGATCCTCAAAGAGTTGCAAAGTAACCCCAAAAAGAGAAAGAACCTCACAAAGAGATGCACAAAAATGCAAAGATTTGCAAAATGACCCCAAAGTATTGCAATAAAACCCCAAAGAGAGGCAAAACTTCTCTAAAGAGACACAAATGTACTCAGATATGTGCTGATACATGTGATACGTTTAGTTAATCATTACATACGTTTCTTTATTTTATGCCTGCTTTTCATCTTTTAAATAACGATTGGATAGAGTTTAAATCCAACATGTTTAAAAATGTAAATAAGGCAAGAAGAAAACATTTTTATTATAGGTCCTTGAAAAGTCATGGGAAAAGTTTTGAAATGTTGTTCTTGAAAATGTGTGGGAACCCTTTGTAATGTTGAAACTGTTTGTCTCTGCCAGGTGCTGGCCACCCCATGAAGCCTCACCGTTTGTCTCTGACTCACAGTCTGGTGTTGCACTATGGACTCTACAAGAAGATGATGGTGAGCAGTACAGTGTTACAGACTCTGCTGACGCTTTTCACACATTTGCTCACTCTTGATTATTTTTTTTTAAACACTAAAATCAGGAGTATAAACTAATAAATAATTCCGTCCTTTTTTTAATCAAATGTTTCTTTTCTTATTAGGTGTTTAAGCCATACAAAGCATCTCAGCACGACATGTGTCGGTTCCACTCTGAAGATTACATAGACTTCCTACAGAAGGTCAGCCCCAATAACATGCAGGGCTTCACCAAGAGCCTCAACACATTCAATGTCGGAGACGACTGGTGAGTATCACTCTTTTCATAAAAATGGTTTGTTTTTGTAATTTTTTAATTCCCTTAATGTCAGATATTTTGAAGATTGTTGAAATGTAATATCATAGCATACTAAAATCACCTTGGTTTCTTAGTCATCATATATCAGCTACTATTTGTTTCAGCTCCTTTGTAACTAGACTTTTTAATCTATAGCCCTTTTTACACAGAGATCACACCATAGAAGAGCTACAAACTGCATTAACACTGCCTGTTCAAGGCGAGAATATCACGCTGTTATGCCACCTTGTTCTGGATATGACATTCGATCGCAGAAACGGGGCGGAGTGCTCTTATCTCTGAGCCAGGAATGGAGGTAGTAACAGTAACACTGGGTGTGTGTAAACTGGGTAAAGACCCACTGGGTCAAGTAACTCTGGGTCTTTATAAAACATAAAGCCGGAAAGACGTGACCATGGGCGGCACAGGTGTGATGTTTTGACGATGTGTTTATGTGTGCGACCCACTTCAGGAGATATAAAAAGCAGCTGTTCACATAGTGGCCAATTGAAGGAAGAAAAACTGCGGCCATAAATGTCTGCAAACTGGGAAAACAATAATGTTTGGGAGCTCCCTACCCTCCGAGCAGAGGACGAAATCAGCTGCCATATAACAGAGACAGTAAATGATTGTGATTAATACATGAATGTCTTTGTTTTTGTTTATAAAATACTGCCGACGCATATGTTGTATGTCATGCTAGAGGCGGATGTTTGTGTGTTAACTGTCACGGCCGTCATGCCTCTTGATTGCAGCATGCTGCGATTCAGTGTAAAATCCCACACTGGAGCGGAAAGATGGCACTATCAATTGGTTCTATGTAAATGTGCAGCTGCTGTTTCTTTTAGTTAACCGCCAACTACTGCTAGCTGCTTTTTTAATGTCCTGCTGGGTCCCACACATATCACACTGTCAAACATCACAAGCCCTTGATCCCATCCTGCTGGCTGTCCTTTTTACACAGACCTCGGTTCAGCGCTGTTACTACTACTGTTGATGGCCC
The DNA here is from genome assembly GCF_008729295.1 of Plectropomus leopardus. Taxonomy (NCBI): domain Eukaryota; kingdom Metazoa; phylum Chordata; class Actinopteri; order Perciformes; family Serranidae; genus Plectropomus; species Plectropomus leopardus. The sequence goes on along the minus strand of NC_056471.1, from coordinate 4,838,031 downwards.
AAAGGTTATTTGTACATTTGTTCAGAACAAATTTAATTAATTGTTTTTTCCGACTCTATTGCACGTTTGTCCGGCCTGGAAGACAGATCCCACCTCAGTTGCTCTTCCTGAGGGGGAGGGTTTTAGTTAATGAGAGGGTCTAAGGACAGAGGGATGTTATATGCTGTAAATCCCTCTGAGGCAAACTGTGATTACTGATAATGGGCTTTATAAATAAAATTGACTTGACTTGACAGAACAGTAAGGCAGCATAATGGCACAGTATCTCCGCCTTGAACTGGCGGTGTAAACGGGGCTTATGATTACCTTAAGATTCCCAGTCCTGCTTCTTACTCCTTTGAAACATTAGTAATCCATCCA